>NC_089762.1:23373390-23415890 GCF_040412425.1 Macrobrachium rosenbergii
ATGTTTTGTAAGATTACATTCAAAACGTTTTGCTGGGATGACGTAACTTTCTTCTAGAAGCTTCTCCATTGTATCTCGCACCCAAAACTCTTTAATGACGTCACCTCCCTGCTTCTAGAACTTTTTGTATCTCGCACCCAAAATGCTTTAATGACATCATGTAATTGTTTCACGTATTACTGGAATCCTAAAATCTATTTCATTCTGATTCCTGAGACCAGTCAATTGGTTCTCTCTCTTTCTCTCTCTCTCTCTCTCTCTCTCTCTCTTCTCTCTCTCTCTCTCTCTCTCTCGTTCTTGAAGAGATTACTCTTAACGTAGTGTTTTGTGGTCACATTTTAACATTAACTTTTGAGATCTGAATTTAGTAAAGTTATTTAGTTCATAACGGCGCCTGGTAAAAGTGTGTATTGGTGTAACGCAGCTGCAGCAAGTGATTTACAGAGGTTTTCACAAATTTGTGTAAGGTAACGTGAATTTTACTTATTGATACCATGGTATGATAAGTTAGGAAATTTTGAACAAGTGAAATCATTATTGATAAATCTTATGTGTATTTTTGTGTGTTTTTCTTTTTACAATCTTTATATTTTCACATTTTTTATGTTGGTGATGTAACATTTATTTACATAGCATTTTAAATATTTCTTGGTAATTTAACATTGCATATTTAATTTAACATTGCATACTTTATTTCATTTAAGATTTTCTTTCAAATCTTGAGTAATTCTTGATAGTTTAAATTTTGCTTGATTAATTTAAATTCTGATAAAGTTTTTTGTGAATTAGTTTTGTTTCATAATTTAATTCAAGAATAAATTGAGTGTTGTGTTATTTTCAAGTAATAATAAATTTTTCAGATTGTGAATTCTAATTAATTGTGAATTCTAATTATAAACTTTGAATTTAAAAATAAATTTTTGTATTTAACATTTTTAGAAAAACAGTGTTTCATTTATTGATCACCAGTGAATAGGATTGATTGTGTGTGTGCATAAGGCAAAGTGATAAACATGTTTTGTTCTTTTAGTTTTGCTAAAGTGAATTAAGACCGGAGACAGTTAGAGTTTTTTTATGTAGTGATGCCCTTCTACTCTAGAATATTTCTAGTTTAATTTTTGATACCTCACACATATTCTGATAGACTTAGTTTGATTTTTCAAGTGGTTGATAAATAAGTTTTTTCTTAAGGGATCACTGTTACCTTTAGAGTACTCAGTCGTAACAATTAATGTTATGAGAGTTCAGGTATCTGGCTGAAGTGAGGTATATTTTTGAATTTTGAGATTAGTTGTGTAATAACCAGGTACTTGGTACGCATCGTGACAATATATATATATATATATATATATATATATATATATATATATATATATATATATATATATATATATATATGTATATATATATATACTGTATATATATAGGCTATATGTATATAGATAGATAGTGGATTTGGAGATTGAAAATTTTAAACCGACAGAAAAAACTGCCTAAGTCATTGCATTTCAAAATCGTTGAGGGGCATTTAAATATCTGTAATCTGCACTGATAATTATTAATTTTAAATTACCTTATTTATGCATGACATTTGGTAAGAGCTATAATAATTTTCATCCCTCCCTGTACCATTACATCGATTTTACCCTCACCGAATTACTCCTACTAAGGAGATCCTCAATAATGAGAGGGAAGACGGGTTCACGAAGGAAGGCATCCTGAAGGACACAGCAGATGGAATTTGCACTCACGGAAGCAAGTTGCTGCTACAATCCTATTCTGTGGTATAAAGACACACATATTAGGGAATAAAATCATCAATGCTCAAGGGCAACAAGTAAATACAGATTGATAGGAAAACTTTAATAAATATCTAATAAATATAATGATATCACGAATCTATCTTTTTTTTTAGAAAAACTTCAAAAGCATCTCATAAATACAATGATATCGTGGAACTATTTACTATAAGAAAATTTTCAAAAGCATATCATAAATACAATGATATCGCGAAACTATCTTCTTTTTGAAAAATATAAAAGGGAGCCGTGTAAGAGAGAAGCGACAAGAGAAGAGGTGAACCGGAATAATACGGGATTTATAGGAAAAAGAGACAGATGTGCATTTCGCAGACGGTGCTTTAGATCGGGGGAGTGGATTATTAATGCAGTTGCCAAAATGAAGAGAGAAACGGACGCCACTGTAGATGCAGGCAGGAGTGGAGAGGACCAATAGATTTTAGAGAAAGAGTAAAGGTTGGGGAACGATTCATTGTTCTTCTGGTTCTGCATTTCAGGATGCTGGAACAAAATTCAGCCCTGGAAATAAGGTATAAGCTGCTGCAAAAAGCACGAAACGAGTAGTGAGGTAAGAAACCCCTGGAAACGGGTAGGCATTGAAGGTGAGTGGTGTTATCAGGCCAAAGAAAAGAAACGTCTCAGAGTGATGGAGAAGGGTTTTGGAAAATGTGAATAGGCTGTCCTAAGAAAAAAATGACGCTACATAATAGCATGATAATTGTTCCATAAAGATGATTTATCAGAGATAAGAAGGAAAGGTTAGTCCCCTGCTCTGTACTCTACAAAGAACAAGAAAACCAACCAAGAATTGCCGATCGTTGTGGCAAAATTCTTCTTCTCAGCGGATAGTGTAATGTTTAATATAACTCTTTATTTTTTTCAATAGGGGTGACGGCTGTCGGTGACTGTTGTGAAATGGAATAGCTGACAGATCTCACGGTGATTATTATCTATTCACAGTAGCATAAATATTATAACTGTTCAGTTAAAGTAGTGCCATGAGTCACGTACTTGGGAAGCTATTGTTAGTAAACTACTAATTTTCAATAAAAGTTTGGAAAACGCTCACGTTTTCTTCGATGAACGCCACGATGAGAATGGTAACCAATCTCTTCCCAGATCATCAATCAGGACGTTACTTTCAAGTTAAGTCTGTTTTTATTTAATAAACCATAATAGGATGTGATTGTCAGCAGTTATTTTTTATTCATATTTTTTATATATATATATATATATATATATATATATATATATATATATATATATATATATATATATATATATATATATATATATATATATATATATATATATGTGTGTGTGTGTGTGTGTGTGTGTGTGTGTGACTGGTTAGTGTGTCACTGTAGTCCTGATTCCTCGTCCGTCGCTGGTTTCGACCCTCACGGGACGGTGGACTTATTATCAACTAAAAATTCCCATTCGGTAACATATATGAAAATATATTACTTTCGAGGTAGAGTGAATTGGATATTAAAGGACGTTTGTAGCTTTCTGATTATATATATATATATATATATATATATATATATATATATATATATATATATATATATATATATATATATATATATATATATATATATATATATATATATTATATATATATATATATATATATATATGGTATATATATATATATATATATATATATATATATATATATATATATATATATTACATTAAATTGCCTTACCTTGGTCGAAAAAAGTTGCAAGAAATACTTAAGCATTGTTTCCCCTCAAATTAGTTTCGGGTTTGTTTTCAATAATCCTTTTACTATAAGATCACTTTTGAGGGAGAAGCCTACTCTGCCTGTGGACCTTAATTCCTGTGTCGTTTACTTGTTCACTTGCTCGCAGTGTGGTCTGCGATACGTGGGATCCAGGTCCCGCTGGCTCAGACACAGAATTTTGGAACACAGAGGTCTTTCTATTAGAACTCGTTTTCCTCTTTCCAAATCACCCTTTTCTGCCATTAGGGAACACAGTTTAGCACAGGACCATCCTTTCACTGGCCTGGATTTTCCGGTAGTCTTTTTGTTCAAATAGACTGGACCTTTTGATTTCAGAATCGCTGTTATTAAAAAGATGAAACCGGAACTGAACAACAACTCGTCTGGTATTCAACTAGCTATCGTGTAATTTTCATAGAAGATACACAATTGGGTCGTTAAATATTTTACTTTGTGAGTGGTAGTTTGTTTACATTTCACCTTATTTTTATATTTGTGTTCGTTTTTTTAATTTTCGTTATTTTGCGTCTCTCACCCTTTAGTTTGTATTTACTGTTCATTTTATATGACTGGTTAGTATTTTTGCTGAATATTTATTATGACAATTCATTTTATTGTAATTCATTAATTCTCATCCTGTCGGTTTTTAGCCTGATGATGTTTTATACCTTGAAAACTCGTATAATAAACAATGTTCTTCCTGCTCTTGGCAATATTATTCATCATTAAGCTATACACACACACACACACACACACACACACACACACATATATATACATATATATATATATATATATATATATATATATATATATATATATATATATATATATATATATATATATATATATGTGTGTGTATGTGTAATATATATAAGCTTAATGATGAATAATATTGCCAAGAGCAGGAAGAACATTGTTTATTATACGAGTTTTCAAGGTATAAAACATCATCAGGCTAAAAAACCGACAAGGATGAGAATCAATGAAATTACAATAAAATGAATTGTCATAATAAATATTCAGCAAAAATACTAACCAAGCATATAAAATGAACAGTAAATACAAACTAAAAGGGTGAGACGCAAAATAACGAAAAATTAAAAACGAACACAAATATAAAAATAAGGTGAAATGTAAACAAACTACCACTCACAAAGTAAAATATTTAACGACCCAATTGTGTATCTTCTATGAAAATTACACGATAGCTAGTTGAATACCAGACGAGTTGTTGTTCAATTCCGGTTTCATCTTTTTAATAACCAGCGACTTAAATCAAATAGTCTATTTGAACAAAGAGACAGTACCGGAAAATCCAGGCCAGTGAAAGGATGGTCCTGTGTTAAACTATGTTCCCTAATGGCAGAATATATATATATATATATATATATATATATATATATATATATATATATATATATATATATATATATATATATATATATATATATTACAATTTATTTTTTCACTCTGACGAAAAAATAAATACCTAAGATAACTATTAAACGGTTTGTTTTATCTTTTGCTCTTATATATATATATGTATATATATATATATATATATATATATATATATATATATATATATATATATATATATATATATATATATATATATATATATATATATATATATATATATATATATATATATATATATATATATATATATATATATATATATATATATATATATATATATATATATATATATATATATATATATGTATATATATATATATATATATATATATATATATATATATATATATATATATATATATATATATATATATATATATATATATATATATATATATATATATATATATATATATATATATATATATATATATATATATATATATATATATATATATATATATATATATATATATATATATATATCACTTGTGATTCTAGTGAACGGAATTGTTTGTAGACGATGTATAGATTTATGGGAGTCACAGCTTATGGAACCGAGTTGCCTGAATTTATTCTCCCTTTCATACTGTAGTAGCCAGTGATCGTCAGTGACCTCTCCGTTGTTAAAATAGCGATATCTCCTTCATGATGTGAGAGTTAATGTAAAAATAACGCTCTAAATAATGAAAGGGTTTCAGTTTGCGTTTAGCTCCTTTGACCTTCACTTCGCCTCTCGTCAACCAACGATATCTCTATAGCGCAGATTTCTGTGCAAGTGTGTAAACTGTTGCAGAGCTCGATAGGAAACACAAGTAAATATCGGCTGGGCAAAGGGAGATATTATCATTTCAGAAATATCATTCCAGAGTAATCCTGTAACATTTGTTTCCGGGAAAACACACAGATAAGCTGTTAGTTATGGAGACATGATGTATGAAATTTAGAAAGTGAAAAGCGTAGATGTTGTAACACACCGTATTGCTTTTCGGATGATTTATTTTCATTTACCCGTGAAATCCACTAACGGATAAGATCCTTTGATGCGGTTGAAAGGAGAACTGGTCGTTAGAATGGTCAGTGAACACCAAACCCTATGCATTCAAATCAACGCTTATTGAGCCACTAACTTGAAGAAGATAAGAACAAAACGTTCTAGATGTCTAAGGTATTTCTGTTTTCCTCTAAGAGTAAAAAGTAGAAATTGCAGATAGATAAGCAATCAGTAAGTTTATAGATGAAATTGTTTCACTCAAATCTCTTAATATCTTGGGACTGACTAATCAAAGACAACTTGGTCACCTCAGTATGGCTCTCGTTAATGGGAAAAGGCTCATCCTTGTTGACTAGAAAAGTTTCTGATTGCTTTCTACACTGTGGACGCTCATGCACCATGTGCTTTGATGCGATGTATACTACGACTTTTTACTCGGTTTTTCCTATCTTGTGTATGTTTGTATGCATACGAAGTACCTGGTCTATTCACATGTTTGCCTTTTTTTTGATAAATGTGGATTAATGGTAGACATCCATAACCGCAAGCTCTCTCTCTCTCTCTCTCTCTCTCTCTCTCTCTCTCTCTCTCTCTCTCTCTCACACACACACAAATATGTGCATATATATGTTTATATATGTAAAAGTTAAGTATATCTAAGTTTAACCAGACCACAGAGCTGATTAACAGCTCTCCTAGGGCTGGCCCGAAGGATTAGACTTATTTTACCTGGCTAAGAACCCACTGGTTATCTAGCAACGGGACCTACAGCTTATTGTGGAATCCGAACCACATTATGGCAAGAAATGAATTTCTATCACCAGAAATAAATTCCTCTAATTCTTCATTGGCTGGCCGGAGAATCGAACGCGGGCCCAACGGAGTGCTAGCCGAGAATGATATTGACCGGTCCAAAGAGGAACTTATATATATATGTAAGTATGTATATATACATAGATATGCATGTATACATATGTACATACACACACACACACACACACACACACACATATATATATATATATATATATATATATATATATATATATATATATATATATATATATATCCATATATATACATATATATATATATATATATATATATATATATATATATATATATATATATATATATATATATATATATATATATATATATACATATATAGAATCTATTGGTCTGCTTATGTTTAATTTTATATATATATATGTATATATATATATATATATACAAAGCCCTGTAGAATCTATTGTTTAATTCTTACCAGATACTTTTTGGTATTCGTAATTTTTGGTATATAAGCCTTAAGATTAACTTTCTATGAAGAAATTCTTCGTGCGGCAGCGGGTATACGCACATCAGAATTTCTTAAGATCCTTGCAAGAATATAAATATTTAGAAATTCTGACAAACGTATCAAAAAAGCGATCAGAATTGAGAAAGTTAAGAGGACATTGTAATAACTATTACACACACACACACACACACACACACACACACACACACACATATATATATATATATATATATATATATATATATATATATATATATATATATATATATATATATATATATATATATATATATATATATATATATATATGTATATATACAGTATATATACAGACTTTTTCTGTAATAGCCAGTCGGTCTAGTGACGTGGAGCTTACCACAATTGAGACGTTATATGCCATCAGAGAAAAACCATCATCACTCTGTAATAATGAAGGGTCAGTTGAGTTGCCTTGTTTTTAATTCCGTGTCTGTCTTGTGTAACTGTCTTTGTATTTGCCTTTTATTCCTCTCTTGACTGTTACTTGTATAGATTGAACGGTACTGTTCAATATTCTAGGGAGTTAGTTATTTTATTTTGTTTTTATTTTAGTGAGGTTTTTTACAAATTGTATTTACTTATTTATTTTTTAGATGCCTAATGATGGGGTATGTTACAGCCGTGAAGCTAGTCGCAATAAAGAATGTTTGTGTGTGTGTGTATATATATATATATATATATATATATATATATATATATATATATATATATATATATATATATATATATATACATATATACATATCAAAATGCCTATTTTACGTCGGATATAAATGGCTGGTACATATAACTTTTATGAGGTGACTGTGCCACTGTGAGCCTAGACAAGAAGACAAAATTGATTCATATCATCCGGAAAACGTTAACCGTAAAATATTTACAATTTTGTTATAATGATTGAGAATGTCACCTTGTTACAACGTCAGGTCATCGAGGTCTTGAAAACAAATAACAAAGTTTTTGTGAGTGAAAATTTAGCTTAAGTAGATTGCGCAAAAGAATCTGCTTTCAGGATACTCTGAAGTTTATATTTTTACCTTTTTGTTCTATATAAAGCAAATGTTAATAGTCAAACATTTGCTTAACGATGTTCGAAATGTGATAATCAATTATCAGTACAGAAATATCAACTATACACTTGTTAACTGGTAATTAAAAAAGAGAACAACACTGAGGAGGCAGTTGTTGAAAGAAGAAATGTATGGGCTCAGTAATGCCGATATTTGTTTTGTTTAGCTCAACCAACTGAGTGTCGAAGCCAGATCATTCAAGACTGAGGCAAAGCAGCCTTATCCCTTTGTCGCTTGACGGTGCTGAATGGGAAAACAGAGCGAAGGAGAGTCTCATTCATGCAGAGAAAGTTTGTTGGCAACAGCTAAAAACTATAACCTTTCCTTTTAAAGGAATGTGGAACCTCTTACGAAAAACTTCACTTGAATTATTAATCTATTTTCTTATCACGAAAAGATTTCTAAGAATTGTTTGGCTCTAATTTTCAGAGCCATGTTAGTTCATGATGTCTTGGATTTTGAGGGCTTTAATCAGCAGTAATTTCCATAATTATGAATAATTACTCCGATCTCCGTCTTCATATAACAAAGATCAGATGGGCTGAAATTATGCAGTCCTAATTACAAGGAAATTAACTTGTAATTAAACAGGTCCCATAACCATGAAAACTTAATGATTTCTTGTAAAAACATGAACGTAGTATTCTTTTTCAACCTTTTCATGTCTGATATTAGGATTCTTCTCCATCCCTGTCGCTTTTTAGGGTTTGTTTCTATGTGTTTCTATGTTTTCATGTGACGCAGTGTTCAGGAATCACACAAAAGGAAATACTTAGTTAGAATGAAAGGATCGAGCTGTTAAGTGTAAGCCTACTAAAACTGGAATGGTGTTGCCATATGGAAATGGCGACAATCGACATCAGGTTCAACAGTTCAAATCACTTCCCAGATTAAGAAAGGCCGGAGAACATTCTACGGCATATAGAGTCTGTAGCTATGCTGTTAGACATCAGGTCAACATTCACTGACAATACTTCGTTTTTCTCAGGCTAGCAAGTGCAGTATTTTTATGGTATGTCCGGGAAATGATTAGAGTTACCAATAAAATATGATAGTCTTTGCCCACCAATAGACTCGTAGTAAAGCTATTTAGCTCTGAACTTAAATCAAGTCAGTGTTTGATTGTCAATGTTATCAAAAAATGAAATTTGTTCTTCTGTTTTGTGAACTGATACAGAAATATTTAGAGTGAATTTCATATTGAAGAAATGTTATTCACACTACATAAGAATGTCTTAAGGAACAAGAATGTTTCTTTACAAGGAAATGTAATAAACATTTATTGACACAAGGCAGGCAATAAGATATGCAGGATAACTCTTTTTGAAAATCCAGGTTTTACTTGTTCACAATCGTATGGTTACCATGGTGTGGATTTCCATTTCACTTTGAATGCATATGGCTGCGTCGGTGAGGTTTTCCATTCACTTTAGATTCCATGTGGCCCCTTTGTGTGGATTCGTTTCCGCTTCATTTTGAATGCATATGGCTGCGTCGGTGAGGTTTTCCATTCACTTTAGATTCCATGTGGCCCCTTTGTGTGGATTCGTTTCCGCTTCATTTTGAATGCATATGGCTGCGTCGGTGAGGTTTTCCATTCACTTTAGATTCCATGTGGCCCCTTTGTGTGGATTCGATTCCGCTTCATTTTGAATGCATATGGCTGCGTCGGTGAGGTTTTCCATTCACTTTCCATGATTCCCATTGTGTGGATTCGTTTCCCATTTGTGTGGATTCGTTTTTCCATTCACTTTAGATTCATTTTGAATGGATTCGTTTCGCTTCATTTTGAATGCTATGGCTGCGGGTGAGGTTTTTCCATTCACTTTAGATTCCATGTGGCCCCTTTGTGTGGTTCGATTCCGCTTCATTTTGAATGCATATGGCTGAGTCGGTGAGGTTTTCCCATTCACTTTAGATTCCATGTGGCCCCTTTGTGGGGATTCGTTTCCGCTTCATTTTGAATGCATATATGGCTGCGTCGGGTGAGGTTTTCCATTCCACTTTAGATTCCATTTGGCCCCTTTGTGTGGATTCGATTCCGCCCCTTTGTTCATTTTGAATGCATATGGCTGAGTCAGAGGTTTTTCCATTCACCCCTAGATTTGAATGCATATGTGCCCTTCTGTGGCCCCTTTGATTCGTTTCCGCTTCATTTTGAATGCATATGGCTGCGTCGGTGAGGTTTTCCATTCACTTTAGATTCCATGTGCCCCTTTGTGTGGATTCGTTTCCGCTTCATTTTGAATGCATATGGCTGCGTCGGTGAGGTTTTCCATTCACTAGATTCCAAAAAACCTTAGATTCCATTTGAATGGCCCCTTTTGCTGATTCGTTTCCGCTTCATTTTGAATGCATATGGCTGCGTCGGTGAGGTTTTCCATTCACTTTAGATTCCATGTGGCCCCTTTGTGTGGATTCGTTTCCGCTTCATTTTGAATGCATATGGCTGTGTCGGTGAGGTTTTCCATTCACTTTAGATTCCATGTGGCCCCTTTGTGTGGATTCGTTTCCGCTTCATTTTGAATGCATATGGCTGCGTCCCTCTTTTCCATTCACTTTAGATTCTATGTGGTCCCTTTGTGTGGATTCGTTTCGCTTCAATTTTGAATGCATATGGCTGCGTCGGTGAGGTTTTCCATTCACTTTAGATTCCATGGGCCCCTTTGTGTGGATTCGTTTCCACTTCATTTTGAATGCATATGGCTGCGTCAGTGAGGATTTCCATTCACTTTAGATTCCATGTGGCCCCTTTGTGTGGATTCGTTTCTGCTTCATTTTGAATGCATATGGCTGCGTCGGTGAGGTTTTCCATTCACTTTAGATTCTATGTGGTCCCTTTGTGTGGATTCGTTTTTCTATTCACTTAATTTTGAATGCATTTTGAATGCATATGCGTCGGTGAGGTTTTCCATTCACTTTAGATTCCATGTGGCCCCTTTGTGTGGATTCGTTTCCACTTCATTTTGAATGCATATGGCTGCGTCGGTGAGGTTTTCCATTCACTTTAGATTCCATGTGGCCCCTTTGTGTGGATTCGTTTCCGCTTAATTTTGAATGCATATGGCTGCGTCGGTGAGGTTTTCCATTCACTTTAGATTCTATTTGAATGCATGGGTCCCTTTGTGTTACTTCGTTTCCTATTGTGTGGATTTAATTTCATTTTGAATGCATATGGCTGTGTCGTGAGGTTTTCCATTCACTACTTCCGTGGTTTTCCATTCACTTTAGATTCCATGTGGCCCATTGTGTGGATTCGTTTCCGCTTCATTTTGAATGCATATATGGCTGCGGGTGGTGAGGTTTTCCATTCACTTTAGATTCCATGTTTTCCATTCACTAGATTCCATGGCCCCCTTTGTGGATTCGTTTCCGCTTCATTTTGAATGCATATGGCTGTGTCAGTGAGGTTTCCATTTCACTTTAGATTCCATGTGGCCCCTTTGTGTGGATTCGTTTCCGCTTCATTTGAATGCATATGGCTGCGTCGGTGAGGTTTTCCATTCACTTTAGATTCCATGTGGCCCTTTGTGTGGATTCGTTTCCGCTTTTGAATGTCAACTTGGTCGACTGTGTTTTTTCCTTTAGCCTTCTGATTCCATTTGAAGTCAGCAGCACTTCTCTCGACCTCCTTTGCTTCTAGATTCCCTCTGAACTGCATTAATTGGTACTTTCATTTCATTACACTTCTCTGTTTGCTTCTTTATTTTAATTTTGGCATGGCTTAGTTTTTATTAAATATGTAAAAAAGTATACCTTAGTTTTACCAGACCACTGAGCTGATTAACAGCTCTCCTAGGGCTGACCTGAAGATTATACTTATTTAACGTGGCTAAGAACCAATTGGTTACTTAGCAACGGGACCTACAGCTTATTGTGGAATCCGAACCACATTATGGCGATAAATTAATTTCTATTACCAGAAATAAATTCCTCTAAATCTTCATCAGCCGGCTGGGGAATCGAACTCCGGCCTAGCGAGTGCCAGTCCACAGCTCTACCGACTCACCCAACGAAGAGCTTATTAAATATGTAATGTAATACTTTTGTTATAAATCTGATTTAACTTATTTTTGGTATGTGTAAAGTTGTTCCGCTTTTATTGCTAATTAAAGCTTCCACTGAGGTTATTCGGCGGAACGTGCTTAAAGAAAAAAAAAATATTGAAAATGAAGCTGCTGCTTCCACGATTACACAATGAAAATGAAAAGAAATGAGATTTTTCTTGTCCATTAGCAATATAGCTTTTATTTATTACGCTATTTCGTGAAGGGTAATCTTTATCTTCTTCTTCCTTTATCAAAACAGTCGCTGGCTGCAGGCTTATTCGAAATCTTGCTTGCTTCGTTAAGTAATCTATAGCCCAGATAAATTGCTTTTATATTTATTTCCCAATAAAAGACTCCTCCAAATAGATTGCCCCCATAAGGTCCGTGTTGAGGCAGCAGCAGGAATTTTTTAAAATGAAGACCTGAAATCCTTATTTGCATTTCCCTGTGAAGGGAGTAAAGTGGTGGCAATCCAGTTACTCTGGAACCGAATCAAGGAAGAGACAGAAAAACATTCAGGTCCTTCAAGTAGTCCCTCTCTTGCTCGCTCTTATTATTCCATCGGGAAACGAAGATTTGGTTTATTTAAGGAATCTGTTACGTCAATAACAATTGAATACCGGCATTTTAATGCTCATATATGAAAGTATAAATTCTTTTCTGCTTCATTGTGAATGCAAATTTCATTTATAATTTTACCATTCAGACAAGCGCAAATGCACATGTGGATTTGTGTGGATGACACACACACAACACACACACACACACACACACATTTCATATATATATATCCATATATATATTTGTGTAAAATATATTTATATATATATATATATATATATATATATATATAATATATAGTGATATATTCCATATAAAATATTAGATTCATATATATATATATATATATATATATATATATATATAATATTGAATTACAACCTGTTTCAGCCGTAACTTAGGTTCTTTAAACTTTAGTTTTCATCAGGAATCGTTGGTAAAAATATACACAGAGCAAGAAATGTGAACAAACAACAAAGAAAAATTAACAATATTTTCCATACAAAAGCAAATTACACTAAATCAGCCTTGTGAGACATCTCGTAACATTAAATGTAACAAAACAAAAAAAACTTGACACATGGTAAATATATGAAAATGCTAGAGCCAATAACATTCTCACAAGGTTTCCTATTACTAAAAAGATAACCTCTAACATATTAATTGAATATATGACAGACTTAATTACAACAGCTGTTTGCCCAATAATTATTTTAACCTTTGGCTATTAGAAGGAAGGAAGATCAAAAGAAAAGTTTTTTAAGGAAAACCTTAAGCCTTAACCTCTCCCCATTGTGAAGAACTAAATTTATAAACTAACGTCCAACACCTTCAAACGGGAAACAAATATCCAAATCATGAAACTCATCACAATGTATGGCATATAAATTAATTTCTATTAGCTGGTCCTTAACTAATACAAAATTCTTACACTACAGTGAAGAAGACAAGTGTTCAAGATGGTAGTAGACCAGTTTCTGGAGGACACTTCAACCTCCTAGCAACTAACAGGGAGCTTCAAAAAATATTTGTCCAGGTACACACTTTTGGTATAAATCCCGATTTAACAGGATAACACCTATTACCTGGCAATTTCCTCAGTGTTATCACCTTAACGAGCCCACTGAGCTCTATTCGGCGGCAGCTGGAGACAGACAGAAAATATTGAGAATGGTTTACTAAACGTATTACAATGAAAATGGGAAAGAAATGATTTTTGAAGTCCATTAAAATAAACTTTTATCATTACGGAAACAGGTGAAGGGGTTGCAATGACATTTATCTTCTTCTCACTACCGTTACCAAACTCCTGGCTGCAGGCTTATTCGAACATCTTGCTTGGCATCTTACGGTAATCATTCCAACTGAAGGTCTGCTTTTAAATTTACTTCCAAATAAAGCTGCAACAAATAGATTATGTACCCCAATAAGGTCCGTGTTGTCTGGCAACTCCCGGACCGCTTTAAAATACAGCACTATAGATCCAGTTGCAACTCTGAAAAGCCAAAATTGAAAAGTGGTGTTAATCCAGATAGTTTGGAATTCATCAAGGAGGAAGCAAAAAAAACTTTCAGATCCATTAACAAAAAGTACAGCCGTTGAACTGAATAATAAAAAAAATTATTCCATAAGGAAAACAAGGCTGATTTGGTTTATTTAAAAATCATGTACTGTCAAGTAAAATTGAATACCATAAATTAATGTTAATCTGACATATATATTTACATATATGTATGTAAAATTTTTATAATTGACCACAGACAAGGATATATATACTATATACATACACATACACACACACATACATATATATATATATATATATATATATATATATATATATATATATATATATGTATATATATATATATATATATATATATATATATATATATTATATATATATATATATATATATATATATATATATATATATATATATATATATATATATATATATATATTGTGAGTTTGTGTGTGTATTTGCATTTTTTTGTTGTAGTCAATTATAAATGAAATTTTGCATTCAAGAAAAAATACACAGACAAGAGGAATGTGTAGACAAACATAAAGAAAAATTAACAATATTTAATACAAATATATATATACACTAAATATATATTATGAGACATCTTAACATTAAATGTATAAAAAAAAATAATATACATGCATAAATATATATAATGCTATGTGCCAATGTGTGTGTGTGTGTGTTTTCCTATGTAATCTGTGTGTAATTTTTGTCTGTGGTCAACTATGAATGAAATTTTTGCATTACAACAAACGAAAGGATTATATAATTTATATATATATATATATAATATATATATATATATATATAATATATATATATATATATAACCGTAATGTAATGTATATATATACATAATACATATTTACATATATATATAATATATATATAAATCCCCATATATATATATATATATATATATATATATATATATATATATATATATATATATATATATATATATATATATATATATATATATATATATATATATATATATATTATATATATATATAATATATTATATATATATATATATATATTCATGATGTTAGTAGACCTTGTTCCTGGAGGACAATATAACCTCCTATAATTTTGACATATTTACTTTTTCATGTGTTATGGGTAATGATAATGATTGTTGAAGTGTCATATTTACCTGGCATCAGATCTCAAAACAACTAATGATTGAATAACTTAATAGCATAATTTAGAATTGGTAATACAGTTTTAATAGTAACGTAGTTTAGAACGAATATCTTTCTTGATAAAAGCGTAGTATATTGAACACGTGTGTGTCCAGCAAAGACTTGTTTCATTTCAATTGTCATCAGTTGTGATAAGAGAGGGCACTTTGTTTTGGTTAGTGATGACACGTTTGGAAAACAAATGCCAATTCGTCCCATACGGGCTCGAGACGAGTGATTTCACGTTATTACATGTTTGAGTAACGTACGCCACTTTGAGAGAAAGAATACGTGTCTTGATCAATTACACATCGTGACATTATATTGTTTGGTGCCCAGAGACCCGTGGAACAAAACAAAATATCACTCTGGTTTATGGTTTATACTGGTGGTGTTAATATATTTTGATAGGAGAGTGACCACATAGTTATTTTTTGCCTTGTATTGTGAATTATTCAGTTGAGTAACTTAGAGAAAATGGCTCTGTTCAATGTTCAGAAGTTTTTAGTGACTCCTTCCGTCCAAGAGTTATCTGAATCCAACCTGACTAAGGCACAGTGGATTGCTTTAGCAGTGGCATGTGGAGGTAATGTGTCTAGTGGTATGATTAAGGCAAAAATCAAATATATTGCAATCCAAGCATTGATGGACTCTGGTAAAGTAGATGAAGAGTTAGGAGAGGCGCAAGAATTGTTGAATGCAGCTGAGGCAGAATTTACAGATAAACATGAGCAAAAGAAAGAGAAAAGTGATGCAGAAGCAGAACTAAGACATATAGAAGCAGAAGAAAATTTGATTAAGCTGATGATGCAGGCTGAAAGAGAGAAAATGCAGGCAGAAAGAGAAAGAGAAGATAGAGAGAAAAGAGATAGAAAGGAGACAGAAGAAGAAAAAGCAGCAGAAGAAGAAAGAGAAAGAGCAAAAGAAGAAAGAGAAAGAGCAAAAGAGGAAAGAGAAAGAACAAGGAAACAAGATTATGAAAGAGAAATGAAATTGATAGAAGCCCGCTCCAAGTTACCTGTAACACCGTCTAACACTACGCAAGGTAATTTAGACCCTGTATTTGATGTAGTAAGAGTGCAGAAGTTAATTCCAAAGTTTACAGAAGAAGCTCCAGATGAGTTTTTTGATCACTTTGAAAAAGTGGCTTCAGGTATGGGATGGCCTGTGGATAAATGGTCGATCTTGTTACAGAGTGTTCTCATTGGTAAAGGAAGAAGTGCCTATTTAGCCTTATCAGCTGATCAGTGTAAAGAGTACAACGTACTCAAACATAATGTGCTACAAGTTTACCAGATGACCCCTAAATGTTATAATGAAAGATTCAGATCTTTGAGAAAGGATGACAAGATAACTTTCTTGGATTATGCCTACAAAGTAAGAAGATGTTTTAAACGATGGTTGGAGGCTGCTAAAGTTAAATCTATGGACGAACTTGAGGAGTTAGTAGTCCTAGAACAATATCTTAGAGGAATTCCTGAACACATAAGAGCCTATTGAAGAGAGAGAGAGAGGTTAAAAAACTTGACAAAGCTGCTACATTGAGTAAAGACTTTAACTTAATTTCTAGCAAAAGAAATTATAATGTCAAGTACCAGAACCAACAATGCACAGGTTTCAGGTCTCATCCAAATTTCAGGAACATTACAACTGAAAATCCTTCTAGTGGCTATGCCAATACAAAGCCAGGTAACACCCCTCAGCAATTGAATGTTAAATCCTCATCATCCAGTCTGTTCTCAAGACAGATACAGAAGACTAATGTTGTCTGATACAAGTGTGGAAGAGTAGGACACTACAGTCGAGATTGTTATCAGACACAACAGCAGACCAGACCAGTTGGTCAAGTGGTTAAAGGTAACCAGGTGAAGCAAACTACGAAGAACAGTGTGGGAACGACTGAAACTAAACAAGCAGAGTGTTTAGCAACCAGTGGAAATGTAACTTCAAGCAGTGAGTGGCTGAGCAGCTTGAAGGTACGCTGACAACTCAAGGAGGAAGTGTGCAGGTACCAGTCAAAGTATTATGTGATACGGGGAGTAACCATAGTGTGGTAGTTCGTGGTGCTCACCCACAGTTGGAGAAGAATCTCACCGGAGATTCAGTTATTTTGAAGGGTATAGGAGGAGAAGAGGTAACTCCTATATGCCGCTTGCATTTGTCCTGTGAATTGGTGACAGGAAATGTTGATTTTGCTGTAAAGGACTCACTAGCTGTTGAAGGTGTACATGTTTTACTGGGTAATGAAGTTGGAGGTGTACCATTTGTTCCTTGTCCTATAGTGACAGAAAAACCGTTAAGGGTTAGTCCTACGGTAGATTTAGAGAAGAAAACCCCACCTGTTTCCAAGTTGTGTAACTACCAGGAGTATGAAGAGAACTGTCTGCAAGTGAAGATACTGAGGATTTACCTGCACCAGAAGAATCAAGTGAAGGATCTTTAAGATTAGAAGAGCTGTTCCAGGAAAGTGAAGTTTCCCCTAGTGTTAGTAATGAAGAGATTTCCCAAGAAGAAGAAGATCCTGTTGTTATTGAAGAGACTCCAAGTAGTCAAAGTGTTCCTGAAGTTAGTAATGAAACTACAAAGGCAGAGTTAGCAGATATGGAGAGTTCAGCCCTTGAAGTTGGTCAAGTGACTAGAGAGAAGCTAATGAAACTGCAGAAGAGAGATACAACGTTGGCTGATTTGTTCTTCAGAGTTGTTGATCAAGAAGAGGTGCAACAAACCTCCACCTGTTATTATCTAAAGAAAGGATTGCTAATGAGGAAGCATCGACCTGCAGATATACCAGGAAATGCTGAATGGGGTGAATATCATCAAATTTTGATTCCAAATCCATTGAGGAAACAAGTTGTAGCAGTAGCGCATGAGTCTGGACATATGGGAATCAGGAAGACTGTTGAGAAGATTATGAAGTATTTTTTCTGGCCTGGACTTCACAAGGATGTTAGCAGATTTTGCAGAGTGTGTCACACATGCCAGATAGCTGGAAAACCGAATGAAACCATTCAGAAAGCCCCCCTACAACCCATAGAAGTTAGAGGAGAACCCTTTAGCAAGGTAATCATAGAGGTGGTTGGGCTACTTCTGAAAACAAAGAAAGGAAATGAATATCTATTAACATTAATGTGTCCAGTGACTAGGTATCCTGACGCGATTCCTGTAAGAAGTATAAGTGCAAAGGTAATTGCTGAGAAGTTGGTGGAGTTTTTCTCCAAGTTTGGAATACCAGAAATTGTGCAAAGTGATAGAGGAACGAACTTTACTTCAAAATTATTCCAGGATGTGATGAACTTGTTAGGAATAAAACAACAGTTATCAACTGCTTATCATCCAGAGACTCAAGGAGCCTTGGAAAGGTTCCACCAGACATTGAAAAGTATGTTAACTAAGTATTGTAATGAATCAGGAAGAGAATGGGATGCTGGTTTACCTTTAATGTTATTTGAAGTTAGGAATGTTTATCAAGAAAGTATGGGATGTTCACCAAATGAAATGATTTTTGGTCGAGACATTAGAGGTCCATTGAAGATTCTTGCAGAGAATTGGGAAGAAAATCAAGAGGAAATCCAAGGAGAATATGTGAAGAACTTGAGGAAAAGGTTAAGAGAAATTAGAAAATTCACTTCAGAAAATTTGAAAATAAGTCAAGAGAAAATGAAAAGAAAATATGATGCTAAAACTAAGCTAAGAAATTTTAGTATTGGACAGCAAGTTCTAGTGTTCTTACCAGTGAAAAGATTTCCCCTTACCAATAAGTTTCAAGGACCTTATAGGATAATAGAGAAGTTAAGTGATCGAACTTATGTGATTGAAACACCAGGAAGAAGAAAACGACAGAGGAAGATATATGTGAATCTTTTGAAACCTTACTTTTCAGAGACTAAAACTGAAAGTGTCAATAACACAGACAACTTCATCTACAGAGGACGATGATGGCTACGAATTGGGAGCTGAAAACAAGATGAACAATTCTTCAATATTAGAAAATTTGGAAGATAAACTAAAACATCTGAGTGTTGAGCAAAGTAGTGAATTAGCTGAAGTGATTCAAAGTTTCCCTGAAATTTTTGCAGATGTACCTAGGCGTACCAATCTGACAAAGCATGCGATAAAGATCAGAGAAGATGGAAACCTTTTAAACTGAGAGGTTATCGCTTATCACCTTTTCATCAAGATGTTTTGAAGAAAGAAGTTGAAAATTTGTTGCAGCATTGATTAGCAGAACCCAGTTCAAGTCAATGTGTTAGTGAAGAAACCAGATGGCTCATTTAGGATGTGTACTGATTATAGGAAACTGAATTCCATCAGTGTGGCTGACAATTATCCCTTGCCTCTTATTGATCAAGATAGACTTGTTAAAAGGATATTATCAAATTCCTTTAGATGAGAATGCTAAGTTGCTGTCAGCTTTCATTGCTCCTTTTGGACTGTATCAATACACTGTTTTGCCGTTTGGTCTGATGAATGCACCTGCAACATTCCAGCGAGTGATGGATCAACTACTAGGATCAATAGAAGGAGTGGGTGTATACCTTGATGATATTGTGATTTATTCTAATACATGGGAAGAACATCTGAAGATATTAAGGACAGTGTTTAAGAAACTACAGGAAGCAGGACTAACAATCAACTTACAAAAAACTGAGTTTAGAAAGGCAACTGTACAGTATCTAGGATTTGGAGTTGGAAAAGGCCTTCTCGCTCCTAGTGATGCTAATGTAAAATGTATCCGTAAGGCTACCCCTCCTGCTACATGGGAACAGCTACAAAGATTTTTGGGCATGGCTGGATTTTATCGCCGATTCTGTCCAAATTTCTCAGCCGTAGTAGCTCCCTTAACTGACTTAACCAGTCCTAAAAGAAAGTTTGTTTGGACTCCAGAATATCAAGAATCATTTGAGAAGGTTAAAGCCATATTAACTTCAAGACCAGTGCTTTAAGCTCCAGACTTCAGTAAAAAGTTTGTGATACAAGTTGATGCATCCGACTGTGGAATTGGAGCTTTTCTACTTCAAGAAGATGACAACAGAATCTTCCATCCAGTATGTTTCATGTCTTCAAAGTTGAAAAAGCACCAGAAAACTTACTCAACAATCGAAAAAGAGAGATTAGCATTAATCACAGCATTGAAAAAGTTTGAAGTGTATGTGAACCGACATAGGGATGAAGAAATTTTAGTGTTGTCGGATCACAACCCAATCTCATTCATCAATAAGATGAAAAATAATAATATGAGACCTACCAGGTGGTCTTTATGCCTGCAACCGTATAATGTAAAAGTTAATCATATTTCAGGAAAAGATAATGTCATAGCAGATTATTTATCCCGTTGTGAATCGTTGGATTCAAACCCGGGATAAGTAATCTTCTGGGGAGAGGAATTTCATGATGTTGCCTTGTAATACGTATATCCTCCTATAATTTTGACATATTTACTTTTTTCATGTGTTATGTGTAATGATAATGATTGTTGAAGTGTCATATTTAGTTTGGCATCAGATCTCAAAACAACTAATGATTGAATAACTTAATAGCGTAATTTAGAATTGATAATACAGTTTTAATAGTAACGTAGTTTAGAACGAATATCTTTCTTGATAAAAGCGTAGTATATTGACCATGTGTGTGTCCAGCAAAGACTTGTTTCATTTCAATTGTCATCAGTTGAGATAAGAGAGGGCGCTTTGTTTTGGTTAGTGATGACACGTTTGGAAAACAAATGCCGATTTGTCCCATACGGGCTCGAGACAAGAGATTTCACGTTGTTACATGTTTGAGTCACGTATGACAGAGAGAAACTCCCTATGTGTCTTGATCAATTGTCCTGTCATGACATAATATATATATATATATATATATATATATATATATATATATATATGTATATATATAATATATAGTATATATGTACCATTTGTTCCTATATATATATATAGATATATTATATATATTATGTATATATATATTTATATATATATATATATATATCCCTATATATATATATATATATATATATATATATATATATATATATATAGATATGATGATTTATGTACTTAATATATATATAAGGATATTTATATTATATATATATGTTAGGAAATGATATTTATATAGTATATATATATATATATATGTTTCATATATATATATATATATATATATATATATATATATATATATATATATATATATATATATATATATATATAAATATATATATATTATCATATATATATATATATATATATATATATATATATATATATATATATATATATATATATATATATAATATTGACTATTTATCACATCAGATTGTTCATATACAATCAGAAAGCAACAAACGCCTTCAATATCCTGTTCATTACCTAAAGTAATATATTTTCATATATGTTAAATATACCAGAAATTTTAGTTGATAATAAGTCCATATCGAGATGATTCGAACCATTGACGGACGAGGAATCAGGACTAAGTGACACACAAATGTCGGCCACAAGATTTATAAGTGGATTTTCCCATCAACCCACCCGTCGAACTCAGGTGTTTTTCGTTTGGAGACGATATCTCTGCCATGTTGACCGTGTAAACCGTTTGTCGCACGTAGCCATATTATGACTATTTATCACATCACCGTGATTCATACAATCAGAAAGCTACAAACGTCCTTTAATATCCAATTACCTCGGAAGTAATATATTTTCATACATAAGTTTTTGATAATAAGTCCACTCCCGTGGGGTCGAACCAGCGACGGACGAGGAATCAGGACTACAGTGACACACTAACCAGTCGGCCACAAGAGAGGGTATAACTTGTGAATACCATCTCCATCAACCCACCCGTCCAGAACTCAGGTGTTTTGCGTTTGGAACGATATCCACCCACCTCTGCCATGTTGACAATGTGAGTGAATTGATATATAAAGGACGTTTGTAGCTTTATGATTATATATATATATATATATATATATATATATATATATATATATATATATATATATATATATATATATATATATATATATATATAGAATATATATATATATATATATATATATATATATATATATATATATATATATATATATATATATATATATATATATATATATATATATATATATATATATATATATATATATATATATATATATATATATATATATATATATATATATATATATATATATATATATATATATATATATATATATATATATAATATAATAGTAGAGAGAGAGAGAGAGAGAGAGAGAGAGAGAGAGAGAGTTAACAACAGGACAAGGAGAAGATTGAAATCATCTCTCCTGTCTGTTGTAAAAAAAGTTAATGAAGTCAATTCCCTACATCAGGACTTCATAAAAACACAAGAATACAGTAAAATCAGGAATTTTTAGTCTTGAAACTTTCCTACAGATGCAACATATTAATAAAAAAAACTTAGTTACATGATTTAACAGCCAATTTTTAATAACTAAAAGTAAAGCAAAACTACGAACAGAAGCAATGAATTTACTTTGATCAATAATGTCGGGAAATATTTAATATAGATGTAGATTTCCTATTAAGAGGTTTAGCTGGAAAATTATATTGATTTGTAAAGAATACTCAGAGAAAGAGAGAGAGAGAGAGAGAGAGAGAGAGAGAGAGAGAGAGGTATGCATTAAGCAAAGATTAATGGCGTGGAAGGTTACAGTTTTGGTTTTAACTAGATAGTTTCATAGGTAGAGTTTGATTGTCATACCAAGATTCATGCATGGATAGCAATTCAGATTACACTTATGTGTAATCTTACTTTTGAATGCAATTTCGATCTTTTTCGAAACCTTATTATTATGCTGACTTATCTTTTGATCTGCGTTTTTTCGGTCTTTTACTAAAGTCCATCTTAGGAGAACCTGTACTGGATATCATAATTTCTAAAAATTTGAAATATTCAGGCACATTAATCCTTTCTCCATAAAATGTTATTTTATTTCTTTGTGCAAAATCTGTCCTTATTGCTTTATTTTTCTTAGATTTATCTTCACATCTCTATATATATGATATAATTAAGCAAGGTGTGTGGATCTTGTGGTATTTTCTGAATAAAATATCAATTTGTTATTCAGTCTGTCAAGTTATTATTGTAGGGAAAGAGACTCACTGGTGTCCAGAGTGAAACTTACTTCGTTCTCAGAAACTGATCCGCCCTGACCGAACATGCGGCCGGAAAAGTAGTGCCTGGCATGCAGATGGAAAACAGGTGACAGGTAGCTTGAGTGACGTATAAGTCATTTGATTGCAGGGTCACATCATAATTGGCTCTTGAACCTGGAAGCTAAACCTAAATTAGGCAGCAAAACTTCTGATGCCTTACATGGTCCCAACTCAAAAGAGACAAAAAATAACAATATAGACCTCATTATAAATGTCTATATTTGCTATGAATAAAATTGCAAAATATATTAACAGTCTGAACGTACTTTTTTAACATAAACTGAATTATAACAAAATATGCAACGGTTCCACATCCTTACTAGGTAGCGGTCTTTCAGGATGCTTATAAGGTATTATGTTTTTATAGAATGAAATATCATAAAAGTAACAGAATAAGTCAACTTCATTTATAGACACTAGATGTAAAATATGTAACAGTTCCACATCCCCTCTCAGTGGATGCCTTTCAAGACGCCAAGGTGCAAGGTTGCATATTCACGAGAAATTATTCTGTCACAAATAAAGTTTTTGTGGAGACAGAACTTGACATTCACAACTTGAGAGGGTGACAAGGGACTGTTGATTTTCAGGTAAGTGAGCTTCAGCCTGTCAGTAGAGATCGAGTCCTCTTGTCTGTAGACTGAGCATGAATGCCTTTTTGGGTTTGAGGACAAGTTAGGGGCTCCTGCGTGGGTCAGTGGAGACTTGTGGTTGTTGTTCTGTAGGAAGTTATGGCAGCATGTGTAGAGGCTTCTCAGAGGTATTGATTCTTTGCGTCCTTCAAGATTTATACAAAAGGACAGAAACTTCCAACGACCCTATGGAGTCTTGAGGAGGAGGAGGAGGAGGAGGAGGAGGAGGAGGAGGAGGAGGAGGAGGAGGAGGATGAGGATGAGGAGGAGGAGGAGGAGGAGGAGCAGGATGAGGAGGAGCAGGAGCAGGATGAGTAGGAGGAGGAGGAGGAGGAGGGATCGTCTGTGTCCTTTATATCCTCTTGTGTGGTGTATAAATGCACCTGCTCCAGGTGTAAATCTGTCTGTCATCAAAATGGGGTCAGCTCTGGATGTAGCAAGAGTCACGAACCCGCAACTTTCTTGGCCTCTTGTGTTCAGTTATAATTGTCAGTTAAAACTGCACGTGTGTGGGTATCTCAGCTTCAACAAAACTGTGTTAAACTGAGACATATGCAATGTTCCATATTTTTAACTGGGATAAACTGAGCGTGGGGGATTCCCAGTTCTCAACTTCTCATTTCTACAGGTGGTAGCGGTGAGTGCAGTTTGTTGAGATGGCACAAAACAAAACAAGTGATTGGTCTGAACTCTATCGATCTGAACGGACAGGTTTCTTGGGTAACTCTTTACATACAAACTGTAAAATACTAATAATGACAGAAAACAGCAATATAGAAACTTTACAAATGAATGCATTGCTGCCAGTAAATTATAACTAACTAAATATGCGATTTACATATACATGATAAACACACACACACACACACACACACACACATATATATATATATATATATATATATATATATATATATATATATATATATATATATATATATATATATATATATATATATAAAATACATATACATATACATACACACACACACATATAAATTTAGTGCTTATGTGTGTGTACATCTATTAATACACATGTGATTTAAAGACCCCACTATGGAAATAAAGGTCAACAAAAGCAAAAGTATTTACGCAACATTACTTTGTTTATATAATAGAAAGGCTGCAAAATAAATATTACCGAAAATGCATTCCCTTTAAATTTCAATTAAAAAATCTTTGCAGTGACTTTACTGAAGAAGATTCCGTGGTGTTATCAATAACTGAACACCTAAAGACCCCAATGGTTGCAATATAAATGTAGGCCTACAAGATGAGAAATGGCTTTCAGGAAACTGAAATTATGTGAAAAACTTAATCGAAATGTCATAGCCCATAACAGGCCAGTTTTTTTATCGCGGTTATTGTAATCAATAACAATGTTTAACAAGAATGAAAATATATTCAGAAAAATCAATTGGTTCTTCACTTAACTCCTTTAATAATTTAATATCAGAACATTGACTTCGCCTTCTTTGTAACCACTTTTTGCACCACTGTTTATGCTTTTTTTTCTTTTTCTATTTGTCTGAGCATTACAAAGAATACAACGATGCGGGCAGGCAAGATCGTACTCCTCGGAATTTAAAAACCGAGGGGATTGAACTGTGTGTGTGTGTGCATTTCATTTTTAACTGACGTCGGTTTAAACTGTGTCAGTTATAACTGAACTGTCATAACTGTCAGTTAAAACTGCACGTGTGTGGCCGGCCTAACACAAGGACTCATACTAAAAACTGTAAAATTTGTGTTGAAAATAAAGATTTTAAACTTTCTAGGAAACACCTAACATTCAAGAATTAACCATTTTAGAATCGGAACTGCTCAAACTACTAGCCCTTAAACACACAGTCGACTTTTACGGTCTTGAGGAATATTTTCTCTCTCTCTTTTTTTTTTTTTATATTTTTCACGACCCTCCACTTGTGCTTCTTTTATTCTGGTGGGAGATTGGTCCAAAATAGTGTCTTAATTGCTGAATTTTAATATTTTGATTCCGAAATTATATCATTTTAAGTATATCCAATTTTTATATTTCAGTAATATGACAATTGTACGGTATCATTTTAGAACCCTCGCAAATATAATTATACGGAAATTAAGATACGTCGGGAATAAACATGAACATTATATATTTTTACACATAAATAAGCTTTCGCATTATAAGAAAAACAATATTTATGTTTTGACTGTAAGTCATTTAGTTCTGAAAATTTGTTGTGTGCATGACAGATGGAAATTTATCTTAAGGTGGGTCAATATGTATAAATTCTATAGGTTATGAAGATATATTTAGTAACTAACATGTGAAATTCCTAGTGCGCCACACTCGCAGTTTCTTATGCTATCTTTATTTTAACTTCACGTAAAAGATATCACCATGAATAAAACATAAGATGCGCTTCAATGTAAGCCTCAAGAGAATTTAAAATCACCTGAACCGAAGTTATGGAAACGTTCACTTTGGTATATTTGCAGTTTTGAGCCTTCAGGCCAAAAATCTCTTCGTAATTGAAACAAAGAACAGACTGGCAAGAGAGACCCGGTCAAAAGGGAGACCGAACTTTCAAGTCTTTCCTGCCAGTGGAAGGTGGAATTCTCCTGGCTATGCGTATCGCAAAATAATTCTGTGGTAAATAGATACCTGTCGGTAATAACTATAACTATATGCAGTAATAATAAGAGACCGCCATATGGTGGTTTTGTGGTGAATGGTCAGTTATCAGTCAGGCTTCTTTTGTGGGACTTCTGGAAGCCTTTATTACGCAATGGAGTTATTTATGGATTCGTTCGTTTCATTCTTTCAAAGGATCCTTGATGATGATAAAAGGGCTGTAAGAGATCTCCACGATACGATGCCAGGAGGGGTAAATGCAGCTGGTATGATCAGAAACCGTCCCTTGGAAGAACCCACTAAGTGCATTCTTTTTCCTTTTTTTGTCTTCAGAAAAGAAAGTCACAATGAAATCAGCAAAGGGTAAAGCACTGTATGACTGCAACCAGTAGTTTATGAAAAGTAGTTAAAAAACTAGCTGAAAATTTAAGGGAAAGCTAAAATTATTTCGCAGAAAACAAGTAGTCTTCTACAACGAAGACAGTTCATTGAAAGGTAACTTATCAGTGACGTCCGAGTGTCATGGCTTTTTTTATTTACCTTGTCCAAAACTATTTGAATTCGGTAAACTGAGCAATACTGAGACATCTGCTTCTGGGCAACCCATGTTCGCCAGTTTTTATGGGGGACTCAACCTTTCTGGTGGATTTTCGGCAGGCTTTCGTCTCCATTCACCTTTTATCTGAAAAGAGGTAATTCAAGCAGTCACCAGGTCTTTAGGAAAGATAAACAGATGCACCAAAAAGGGGAGCATGGAGAGAAGTTTACGTAGGGGCTGAGTTTCTCACGCCCTTCCTCAGTTAGTTATCAGTACGAAAATTACTTTATTTGGTTTGCAAGGCAGTTTAGAGGTTTGGGTTTGCTTAGGAAGTGGTTTCCCACGTCACAATAAATAAACTGAGATTTAATAGACTTCTACTATAGCACAGGGGCGTCATTTCAGATTTTTGATGGCGGGGGGCGGGTTAGGGGGCAAAGGCGGTTTGGCGAGTGAAGCGAACCTAATAAATTTTTATTTATTTTTTTTAATTTTGAGCTATTTTATGCGCTTTTTGAAACAAAAAATAGACAGATAGATAGAAAGATATAACTTAATGTGATTACACATTTGAATTTCGGTAGGAATAATGGAAAACCAGCTGCTGTTACTTCTTAGGGCTTGGTGGGGTGAGGGGGGGGCAAGTTGAGTCTTGGGGTGAGTTGTCCCCAAGCTCCCCCTAAATGACGCCCCTGATGACACTGTTAATCGATCAAAGCCATGGTTACTAAAGTTCACATCGAGCCTCGGTTTCTTCAAGGCTCTGGAATCAATACAAGTTACAAATAAAAATCTATAAGTATCTTCAGCCTCAAAACCAATGATAAATACCAGCGTGTTTATAGTTCTATACATGGCTTACACGTGATTGTTCTGTTGAGTAATAAGAACAAAAACCTCCGTAAATCACAGAGAAAAATGAACTTCGAGATATTGTTCTTGAAGGAGTGGTTACAAAACGTCCTTATAATTCAAGGACTTGATGTAAAAGTGAAATGTCTGCCTTCACGTGATATAGATACGAGATGAAGTTCTATGATATGGGGCAATACTAATCACCATGTATGCAAAGGACATGTTATTAGATTTCGTAGCTATATGGTCATCATGAGCACGAAAAATCTCATTTTTCTTAAACATTGCTTAAGAATTTACTCACCGGTGACGAATGCCTAAAACACCAAAGCTGCATCATAATGAGAAACAAAGCCCACCAACCAACGACGGGATGGCTGGCAACATCAACCGCCAATCACAGTCGAGAATCTTCCTAGCGAAAAAGAATCCTGTTTGAAAACTATCATAACAGTTGCATGGCGAAGGGATGAGTGAGTGATTTTATTTAACTTATGAATTTGATTTTATAGAAGCATACAGTAGAAGTGTGCATCATTTTAAGCTGGAAGTTCATTTAGTTGGTGTAAATGACTCAAAAAATTTGGTTTTAGTTTACTCTTGTTATTGAAGGGTATTCCGTATTCTTAGTCAACACATGAATAGAACAGAGAGAGAGAGAGAGAGAGAGAGAGAGAGAGAGAGAGAGAGAGAGAGAGAGAGAGAAGGGGTGGAGGAGGGATCACGAACTACACTCTAGCTCTATTTTTTTCAGTAAAAAATACCGTGGATTTTGTAAACCATCTGAGAGGCTGTAACATTAATGACGAATTTAAAATGATTAGCTTTGATGTAATTTCTCTGTTCACTAAAGTTCCAGTTGACTACCTGATAACATTTTTAACCGATGAGTTGGGTAACTATGAATTTCCTCTGCCAACTGACACCATCTTAGAGTTACTAAATTTGTGTATTAAGGAATGGAAATTTACTTTCAATGGTAACTTCTATGAGCAGAAGTCTGGTTTGGCGATGGGGATCCCTTTGTTGGGGCTTTTAAGCAACATTTACATGGAGTTTTTTTGAAAAACTTTTATCAAATGTTTTGCCGGCGAATGTTCTTTGGTTTAGGTATGTCGATGACATTTTTTATGTATGGCCGTTGTGTGAGGAAGTGAACCGATTTTTAATTAGATTAAATGTGCTAGTTCCCTCTATAAAATTCACACTTGAAGAAGAAAAAGATTCCATTTTTCCCATTTTAGATGTAAGTGTGCATAAACATGGTAACAGATTTAAATTTTCAGTTTTTATGTAACCTACAAATATACTGTATGTTCTAACATTCACTTTTACTCTATCATCACTTGAGAGTTAAACTCTCGGTATTTTCTTCAGTGTTTTCAAGAGTTTTCTGAAATTTTAGACGACGAGATTATAAAGATTTATGATATTGCTTTCAGATTGAAGTACACGACATTTTTAGCTGATTTTCTTTAGAAAGGCTAAGGAAGCATTTTATGCATATGGCCATGTACAAACTTTTGATCGTTGTAATTTGCTGGTTTTACCTTTTGACTACAGGTTTCTTTCTTTGCCAAAAATGTTTAAAGTTTATAATCTAATAAAGTTAATGTTGTTTTTAGTAAGACTCAGTCTGTGAGAACAATTTTGATAAAGAACTCTCCCCATTCACAAGCAGGTTGCATAAACGAAATTCCATGTGGAGATTGTAATAAAAAAAATATATATCGGTAAAAGTGGTAACTGTTGGCATCAAGAGTAAAGCAACATAAATACTGTATACGAGCAGGAATACAACGAGTGCCCTCTTTCTGCATATGAACAATTTTGATCATGTATTTAATTGGAAAAATTAAAAGGAAATTTTATTTTGTAGAGATATTATTAAAATAAACTTTATAGAATCTAGCATAATAAAACATAAGTCAAGTAGAGTTTTTAATATTAGCAACGGACAATATAAACTAGATAACTGGCTTACGAACTCTATTGTTGACAACTTAGTTACTATGTAATGGACTGCTTAGTAGCTTCTTTTCCGTTTGTAGCATTTATCTTTAAGTGTAATTCTTGGCTGTGGACCATTTGTTCTTGGTTAGGCTGTTTGGTTGTTCTACATTTTACTCTTTTTCGTTTTAGTTTTCTGTAAAAGAAAACTATTGCGCAGGCTTTGTCTGTCCGTTCGCACTTTTTCTGTCCGCCCTCCGATCTTAAAAACTAATGAGGCTAGAGGGCTGCAAATTGGTATGTTGATCATCCACCCTCCATTCATCAAACATACCAAATTGCAGCCCTCTAGCCTGAGTAGATTTTATTTTTATTTAAGGTTAAAGTTAACTATAATAGTGCTTTTGGCAACGATATAGAATAGGCCACCACCGGGCCATGGTTAAAGATTGTTTGGCCGCGGCTCATACAGTATTATACCGAGTCCACCGAAAGACAGATATATTTTCGGTGGCCCTTGATAATAAGCTGTACAGAAAACTCGATTGCGCCGAAGAAACTACGGCGCAGTTTACACTTATTTATGTTTGTTTGCCTTTGAAATTTCGAGGCTGTTTTTCATTCTGATATTGTACTGTGATGAGGTGTATCAAGAATACACATAAGCGCTAGGTACTGCTGCTTTTCATTATTTCCTGCCGGCTCTTTGTATATATATATATATATATATATATATATATATATATATATATATATATATATATATATATATATATATATATATATGACTTTTTTTTATCACATCACCGTGATTCGTATTCAATCAGTAAGCTACAAACGTCCTTTAATATCAATTCGCTCTACCTCGGAAATAATATATTTTCATATATGTTACCGAAGGGGAATTTTTTTAGTTGATAATAAGTTCGTCGTCTCGTGGGATCGAACCAGCGAAGACAAGAACTCAGGACTACACGCATTTTTAACACAGTGGCCAGCAATTTAAAAATCGGTAACATATATGAAAATATATTATTTCTGAGGTAGCAATATATTAAAGGACGTTTAATTTGATAATATATATATATATATATAATATATATATATATATATATATATATATATATATATATATATATATATATATATATATATATATATATATATATATATATATATATATATATATATATAATAGATATATAATATATATATATACATATATATAGATATATATATATATATATATATATATATATATATATATATATATATATATATATATATATATATATATATATATATATATATATATATATATATATATATATATATATATATATATATATATATATATATATATATATATATATATATATATATATATATATATATATATATATATATATATATATATATATATATATATATATATATATATATATATATATATATATATATATATATATATATATATATATATATATATATATATATATATATATATATATATATATATATATATATATATATATATATATATATATATATATAACTATATATATACTATATATATATATATATATATATATATATATATATATATATATATATATATATATATATATATATATATATATATATATATATATATATATATATATATATATATATATATATATATATATATATATATATATATATATATATATATATATATATATATATATATATATATATATATATATATATATATATATATATATATATATATATATATATATATATATATATATATATATATATATATATATATATATATATATATATATAATATATCGTTATAATATATATATCGTTATTTCCGATATTTTAAAGGTTTAAGTTTATATATGCATATATAATGTGTGTGTATGTATGTGTATAGATATTATAAATATTTATATATGAATACACATATATATTGTATATGTATATATTTATATATATATGTACTGTATATATACATAAAATGTGTGTGTCTGTGTGAGAAAGAAAATTTCAAAGAAATTTGCTTGGGATTTTCTCGATATTAAACCTCTTGATTAAAAACCAAGAAAGAGGAAGATTGTTGTCATGATATTTATTCAGTGTATATATTGCCTTTTGAAGAGAACGATATTAAAATGTTTCACTCATAAAAAATATTTGTGTTGTATTTTGCTTATTGTTTAGTTATTGCCGATTTTTAATCTGGGAATACGTAATGTAATTAAATTATTGTGATTCAAAACATATCCTGCCTTCAATTTTAGTTTCACAGAGGCCTGATATCTCAAAATATCGTTGTGTTCATTTTACACAACAAGTATGGAAGAGGAAAAAGATAGAGACGTTTTCTCATGACCCACCCGTGAGTTCGGGAAAGCGGCAACACCTTGCAAAGGCTCGTTAAGAGCTGCTATGAATCCCCCTGAAGGTCCAGTAGTTGCTTTCTGAATGGACTGGAAAACCTTTTTCACTTTTCTAAGAGTCTTTCTGTGCTACATTGCGAGGGGGAGGTTCCCGAGTTCCCACAAGGAAATTCCATTTTGTTTTCTTCCAAAATAATGTTACTGAAAGCACAAAATTCAATTTAACGCTTGCCTCCCTTTTTCATTCTTTGAAAGGCAAAGAAGATATGCTGAGAAAGCATAAAAATAAAAATAAATCCCGTTGTAATTGGATCTTCAGAATAATTCTAAACTTCGTCATGTGCAGAAATGACTATGATGAAGTGTACTGAACTCGTCACTTCATTTTTATAGGACCTGCATCATATAAGCATTATTATTATTATTATTATTGCTGCTTCAGCTGCATTTATTTTGTAGAAGACTTTTTCTATTTTCCTTATTGCGGACTTCTCTTCAGTGGAGGTGCGTGCTAACAGCTCGCCTATATTTGTCATTTCATGGGGAAAAGTCAAAAATCTGGATTCTGCTTCTTTATATATTCTATACAGTTAGTTCTATACAATTGTTGCCGCGACGCGTTTCGACAGACTCTTCTGTCATTCTCCAGCGGGAGCTAGTAGAGGACTGGGCAGATTGCATAAGTCCTTCTAAATTTATACACGGGCTTCAGCAGGGGTCATGGATGGCGAATTCTGATTGGTTGCAGTCAGCGAACTTCAAGCCAAATTTCTGCGGCGAAGCTCGATCCTGACAGATCTTCGCAACCTGGGAATGTCATTCATTCCAGCGTTCCCATTGGCCTGCCGTTGCGTGATGTCATGCCGGCTGACATCATCCATACAACAGTTAGAATCTCGAGGCACCGTTAGAACTTCCGACGCCCTCCAGCCCCCTCCTGTTAGCAGAAGCCCTCACGGAGAGGGGTCCTACGACAGTGGAGTCTGCACCCGTGAGATGAGGAAAGCTGCGAAGGAGCTGAAGGGTAAAGGAAGGCATCACAGTGCGTCGCGCTGACAAGACAGCAGCTTTTGTCCTTATACGTACGGAGGAGTATTTCGACAAATTGGATGCCATCCTGTCGGACACGACGAAATTCGAGAGGCTGACGAGGAACCCATCGAAGACATCAAGAGGGAAGCTAATAAGATCATCAGCACTGTGAATGCTGCCAGCAATGCAGTCCATCTTCCCCCATCGCCAGTGACTTTGAACTTGGTTACCTGTATGGGAATGTCAAGACACACAAGGCTGGCAATCCCCTCCGCCCGATCATCAGCCAAACACCTGCCCCCACCTACGCCCTCGCCAAACGAGTAAATCATATCTTGACCCCTACGTCCCGAGCAGTTATAGCCTGTAGTCCTCTGTGGAATTCCTCGAAGTGATCCGAGACTCCTCAGGCGCAGGAACCATCGCTTCTCTGGACGTAGAGAGTCTATTCACCAACGTACCTGTGGATGAAACCATCCATATTATCCTAAACAAAGTCTATAGAGAACCGGACAATGACCCCTGAACATCCCAGAAAGGTTCCTGAAGGCTCTGCTGGAGATCTGTACGAAGATGGCGCCTTTCACTACGCACAGAGGGCACATGTATGACAGAAAGATGGCGTTGCGATGGGCTCTCCATTGGGCGTCCTCTTTGCAAATTTTTACATGGGCACCGTAGAAGAACGTGTCTTCGAGAGAATCCAGCGGCCAAGAAATATGCCTGATATATCGACGACGTCTTCGTTCAAGCAGACAACGAGGAGGAGGTTGAAGCCCTTCGTCTGACCTTCCAACAATGTAGTGTGTTGAACTACACTGTCGAGTTCAGCACAGACGACCGGCTCCCTTCCTCGACGTTATGGTCACAAAGACGGAACGGAACTTGAAGACATCAGTCTGCACAAAATCCACCAATTTGGGACTTTGCTTGAATGGGGATAGCGAGTGTCCTGCTAGGTTTAAGAACACGACAGTCGGGACCTTCATTAAAGATATCCCCTCTCCACTGCTCCACCTGGCAGGACATCAACAATGAATTCGAACGTGCTGCACAAATGTTGGAACAATGGTTTCACCAACAAGCTCGTCAACAAAGAAATTCGAACTGGCCTGGAAAAATGGTACAACGGTGAGAACACACAACCTCCCCAAGATGACATAAAGATCTATTATAAGGCCTGGATGCATCCCCAGTACCCTTGAGGACGAGAACTCCATGAAAAAATCGTCTATGGAAAACGTCACCCCGACCGAAGACAGTAAGAGAATAAATCTTGTAATTTATTATAAGAACCGCCGCACCCGTGATCTGGTGATGAAGAATAACCCCTCTCCGCCAGCAAGAGAACCCCTCAAGCAGAAGAACGTGGTCTACCAATTTGTATGTCCTGTCCGAGGATGCCCCGGCGCTTATATTAGAATGACCACGATGCGTCTGTCAAAAAGGATCTCCTGCCACGCCCAGGAGGGGTGCCATCATGAACCACGCCCGTGCTACTCTGTTTCCATCTCCCGCGACAGTATTATACAAAATATAAGTATAATCGGGAGCCGCCGACCTCGACGTCTGCGCTTGCTAGAGGCGCTCCTCATTGCCGAGAGAAAACCAACAATGAATACGACGCAGGAGGCATCGCTTCTACCCACGAATTTAAGAAGAATAATGCAGAACACCCACCAAATCCAACGAATACCTGAAAACGACAACCCTGAGAATGGAGATGCCCCTGATGAGCGAGGCGCCCTTCGAGACAATCCCCGACTACGACAGAAAGAGTAGATAATGACATCATTCATCCGCAGCCCAATAGCAGCCAAACTACCGATGATGTCAGCCGGCATGACATCACGCAACGGCAGGCCAATGGAACGCTGGAATGAATGACATTCCCAGGTTGCGAAGATCTGTCAGGATCGAGCTTCGCCGCAGAAATTTGGCTTGAAGTTCGCTGACTGCAACCAATCAGAATTCGCCATCCATGACCCCCGCTGAAGCCCGTGTATAAATTTAGAAAGACCTATGCAATCTGCCAGTCCTCTACTAGCTCCCGCTGGAGAATGACAGAAGAGTCTGTCGAAACGCGTCGCGGCAACAATTGTATAGAACTAACTGTATAGAATATATAAAGAAGCAGAATCCAGATTTTGACTTTTCCCCATGAAATGACAAATGTAGGCGAGCTGTTAGCACGCACCTCCACTGAAGAGAAGTCCGCAATAAGGAAAATAAAAAAGTCTTCTACAAAATAAATGCAGCTGAAGCAGCAATAATATTCAATAGAACCTGTTTAAAAGAGGTCTGCTGCCAAATTATATTATTATTATTATGTTATTATTATTATTATTATTATTATTATTATTATACAGCAAGCGTGCACTGCTCTGCCAATTCCTCTCTCTCTCTCTCCCCGCCGCCCCCTTGCCACTTGCAAATGCTTCTCTTTTCTCCATGTGTATTTTTATTCACACTACGAAGAGATAGCGTAGGTTGCCTTGATTACCCTTCGTTTTGCTGTATTTATATGTATGTGTATATATGTGTATATATATATATATATATATATATATATATATATATATATATATATATATATATATATATATATATATATATATATATATATATATATATATATATATATATATATATACATATACATGTGTGTGTGTATATGTGTGGGGTGTGTGTGTGGGTGTGTGTGTGCGAGTAAGTCATCTTTGCTGTTTGCCAATCTTATGGATTTTTAGTTCAAAAAGGCAAGATTTGGAAGACAAGATTTAGACTGGAGTAACAACTGTGTAAAGTATCAAAAGTATCATTCTGGTTTAGCCGCCAGCTTTGGCACCCATTCATGGTGCAACCCCATGGTCACGTGACTTGTTACCTGTCACCCATTTTCTTTCTACATGGGCTCGGTTGGTAGAAGCAGCAACCTCAGACTTCATAGAAGTCTGTGGTGAGGATTCAATCCCTGCAGCTGACCGGTCAGAGAAGGCGGACACTTTGCTATTCGTGTAGACACCCCGGGATTATGTATGTAATCAACGGATAGGTTTGCTGAAAGCAAATGGGTGTTACAGACAATACACACACACATAAACAAAGCCACCAACATCTTCTAAAAACATAACAGACACCTCACACGTCTCGAGCTGTCGACCTACCCGCCCAGTTCTCCTCGCTGCTGGGAGAAAGGGAGCTGGGGATTTGGTACAATACATGTACACATTCGTTACCGGGGTCTGAGCGATGTCAGGCAGGGCAGCTGATCGAGGCTACGGCCTAGCCCACCGCCAAATCAAAGTCCTTCAAAGATGGCATCGTGCTTACCCCATATAAAAATGGGCAAAAAAGCACATTAAAACGAAAAACAAAAAAACTAAGTTTCAGTTAGCACGCTCAGTTAAAGTGAGTCATATCTAGGAATAAAGTCAGTCTTACTATGGACTCCTGTTCGCCTTTTTCCTTGGAGCTACTGAGCTCTTTGCGTGACTGGTAGACTGGTATGATTTTACAAAAATACTCTGGCTCTTAACAGATAGAGTACAGTCATAACTGCCACTAAAAGAAGCCACTAATAGATTAAACACAGAACTTAGGTTCTGGCTTCACTCTCACCTGAGAGCTTAAGGCTTCATCTCTTGAGCCTACCTACTCTACATGATAAGACTAGTTGACCACTCCCTACTCCCCACCATGGAAAACATCACTTCCACCCTTCATAGGGCAGGAATCCTCCCCAAGTTTGACCTACTGAAGGGCTACTTCTAAGTCCACTAAGGCAATGTCTTGAAAACAGCAATCATCACACTTTACAGAACCTACCTCAGTATTCAGATTCTTCAAGACTCCAGAAAATAATTAGAACCACTTCTGAATCATTCTTTCTTTACTCCTTGGTAATGGTTTGATGGTCCATCCTGACAAATGTTATCGGGGCTCCAACGTTGAATTCCTTGGTCAAGTTTCAGCAAGTGACATCTGCTCTCTGCTCTCCAAGGTATCAGTCACTATAAAAGGTACCAACTACTATAAAAGGTCTCCAGGAATTCACAGGGATAGTACCTAAACTGCCATACTACTAATCCATAAGGAACATCACTCAAATCATAACCCCTTCTACAATGATCCCAGCAGAAACAAGACCCTGAGCCGGTTCCCCACCTATCCAAAGATGCCTGGCAACCATCCCCCACCACTTTACATTTCCCCACTCCACATACCAGAATCTCTCTAACCATAGATGCCAACAACGTTGCTAAAGGTGCTGTAAAAGAGCAAACAGTCAGTGAGAGTAGGTAACCCACTGGTTTCTTCAATAAAATTCTAAACCCAGCTGAGACACAGTATAGCGCCTGCAACAAGGAACTTACATCATTTACCTCAGCACCCAACATTTCAGGCACCTCCTTGAATGCATGCCTACCAGTCTTACAAACCAGCAACAAATCATATAAGAAACTAAGATGCATATTCTCCCTCCACAAATGTCTGCTTTCAGCCATTGTTGAATTCAGGTACACCCTATAACATTACTAGCAGAAAAAAAAACAGTGGTAGACATGATTTGGAACAGAAGATCCAGTTGGGAATAAAATACAAAGAGCTTACCAATGCCCAGCTCCGAGACTATGAAATCTAAGATTACCACACCCCTATAATAAATCTAGAGAAGGAAGACAACCCTTTCATCAGCATAAGGCATACCATACTCTACGACACCAGCACCAGCTGCCCTTACCCCCACTGTGCCATCTGCTCCTCAGCAGAAGGTATATGACCTCATCCACAGACTCCAAATCCTCAAGAGGGGTAACTGCCATTCTATTAATGCAAAACAATCCTGCATGCACTCAAAGGGAATGTGAAAATGGAGCCAAATAATGCTCCTAGGGCATAACAAGCAAAAGTATCAGAAGCTTGCTGCCAAATTTAGTTTTAGCCGCCAGTTTCAGCAGCCAATGACGAAGCGACCCTGCAGTCACGTGATTAATACGTCACTCAAGTTACCTGTCACCCGTTTTTCGTCTGCATGGCATTAACTGCCCATCACTATTTCCCGCCCGCATGCCTGGTCAAAACTGATCTATTTCAGAGAATAAAGTCAGAAATTAATTCATTTTTCCCTAGAAAAAAGTTTTTACGGGCTGCTCTATGGGCAAGAGCCCGTGCTGGCATAACGTCAGCTCAATCAAAAAATCTAATAAGCAGATGATGCAGTTTCAATCAGAAAACACCACAAGCATCATATATCTAGGGAAATAGAGCGTGAGTTAAATCTAGGAAAAGCAGAGGCAATGAGGACAGATTATGTATGAAGAGATGAAATAATATTCGATTATAAAATGATTAATGAGGCTGAATGTTTCAAATTTTTAGAAACTATGACGTTCAGTACAGGCTCTCCGAAGTCGGCCTTTAGTAATGGACTGAAAAAATGCAAATAAAAAAATAAGCAAGCTTTATACGGTATCTAAAAGATAGAAATTGCATTCAAAAGTGAGATTATACATAACTCAAGTGTGATCTGAATTGCTTTCTAGACATCAATCATTGTATGACAATGAAACTCTGCCTAAGATGCTTTGTCGAGGTAAAATCAGAACTGTCGCTTTCCACACCATTGCACTTTCCTTAATTGCCTATTTCTCTCTCTCTCTCTCTCTCTCTCTCTCTCTCTCTCTCTCTCTCTCTGCAATCATCTTCGAGTACTCTTCAAAACCTCATCAGTTTCTAGCTGCATCTCTGAACAGTAGAGTAAGTCCGGCCTAACCTCTTTGATTTTTGTAATTTTCTAATATCTATATCAAAGTATTTCCGGCTGTTGTGCATCATAGTAAATGCATTACTTCTGTTCTTCTTCTTCTTTATCTTCAGCTTTTCCCATCTTTATATGGGGTCGCTGTTTGTTATTATTAGTCTTCTTCTGCGATCATGCACCATTACCTCACTCACGTTCTTCTCTGCATGTCCCTGTTAACTGTGCTTCCATCTCATTCTTGGTCTACCTCTCCTTGTTCCAGGCACTTCCATATTCATGGTTCTTTACATACAGAATCCTCCTCTCTTCTCATAACATGTCCAAACCATTGTAATCGTCTCTGTTGCAGCTTCTTTGATATTTCTGTAACTTTCACCGTCCCTCTTATGAAGTCATTCTTATCCTGTCTCTTCTTGTCACCCGCACATCCAACGCAGCATTCTCATTTCTGCCCTTCCATCTTTCTCTTGTGCTTTCTTCATGGCCCACGTTTCACAACTATACATCAACGCAGTCTGACAATGCTCTTGTACATTTTCCCTTCATCTTTACATTAAATCTTTTTGTCACATAACACACCTGATGTTTTCCTCCAATTGCACCAAACTGATTGTATTCTGTGATTCACTTCCTCTCCATCCTCCACAATCAGTGACACACGACCCAAGGTACTTAAAGGATGTAGCTCTTTTACTTCTGCCTGCTCTAAGTTGATGCTTCCCTCTTGGTCTCCATTCATCCACATATATTCAGTTTTTGCTCTGCTTATCTTTAAGCCTCTGTCCTCCAATGCACTTCTCCACAACTCCAATTTCCTGTCTGCTTCTTCCTTACTGGTGGTCACTAGCACTATGTCATCTGCAAAGATTACACTCTAAGGCACATGATCTTTCACTCCAGACACTATCACATCCATTACCATATCAAAAATATAGGGACTCATGGCAGAACCTTGGTGGAGTCCAACTTTCACCTCAAACTTGTCTGTTGTTCCCACTGAGCTTCTTACCTGTGTTGTTGCTTCTCTATACATATCATTTACAAATCCTCACATATTTTCTGAGACACCTTTACCTCATGCACCTCCACACTTCTTGCCTAGGCACTCGATCATATGCTTTCAAGATCTATAAATACAAGATGTAGTTCCTTTCCCTTTTTCTCTATATTTTTCCATTACTTGTCGCAGTACAAAGATGGCATCTGTTGTCCCTTTTCCTGGCATGAACCCAAACTGTTCGTCACTTATAGATGTTTCATCCCTTAACCTTGCCTCTATTATTCTTTCATAGATTTTCATGGCATGTGCCATCAGCTTTATTCCCCGATAGTTGGCACAATCTTGGATGTCCCCTTTTTCTTTGTAAATGGGGACTAGCAGGCTGTTTCTCCAGGCGTCAGGTATCTTCTCCTGCTGGTAGATCTTATTGAACAAGTCCCACAAGATGTTAATTCCTCCTCTCCTCAGCACCTCCACACCTCGACTGGTATTCCATCTGGTCCTACTGCTTTACCTTTCTTCATTTTACTTAGTGCCCGCCTCACTTCTCTCCGACTAATCTTGGGAACTTCTCATTTGCTACTCCATCCTCAATGATATTCCTGGGATTTCTTCATTTAGAAGATTTGCAAATACTCTTCCATCTACTTTTAATTTCCTCCTTTTGTTAGAACCTTACTATTTCCATCTTTTTAATTTGCTTAATGTGTGTGGGAGGTCTTTTGCTGCTTTGTCTCTAGCTTTGGCTATCCTGTGGATGTTTCTTTTTGCCCTCCAGTGTGTCAACATTCTCATACAGATCATTGAAAGCAGCAGACTTGGCTCTGGCAACTTGATGTTTTGCAACTTTCTTTGCTTCTCTTGATATTTGCTCATTTTCCTCTGTTTGTGTTTATCATAGTTCTTTGGGATTCTTTTCTTTTCTTGATCTTGTCTTGTGTGTCTTTATTCCACCATCAACTTTCTTTATCTTTGGGGGACCATTGCCTGATGTTTTGCCTAAAATTTCCTCTCATACCTTAGGATTACATTGCTGTTAAACTCTCACCAATCATTTACATCATCTTCCAACTTTATTTCTCTCAGAACATTCTCCTTAAACCTAGATCTCAACTCCACATTTTTCTGCCTTTTCTAGCTCCCACCATTTGATCTTAGGGTTACTATTCCTCTTTCCCTTTGTCCCTTTTCGAATTGAAAGGTCCGCAACCACCAGCTTATGTTGTTGGCCAACATTCTCTCATATATCACTTTACAATCCTTTACTTCCTTAAGGTGTTGTCTCCTACAGAGCAGAAAATCAATTTGACTCTCTTCCCCACTTCTATATGTCACATAATCTTTCTTCATAAAGAATGTATTAATTAGTGCCATATCAAATGCCACTGCAAAGTCTATGATGCCTTCTGCCTTCTTCGTTTCCTCTCTCCCATTCCTAGTCCTCCATGGTTCTTGAAATCACTCTTCTATCTGTACATATATGTCCATTCAAGTCTCCACCCAATACAACTCTCTCTTCCTCTGAGATTGATGTTAATACTTCATCCAACTCCCACAAAACATTGATTTCTATTCCTCATCACATCCAGCTTGTGGGGCATAAACACTATCACATTTAGGACTTCTTCTGATAACATTAATTTGACCTTCATTATCCGATCGTCACCACTTCTTTTGACTTCTACCACTTTTTCCATCAGTTCACTGTTTACAATGATGACTACTCCACTTCTACCATTCTGTCTCTGCTCACTATACAGGAGCTTATAATTCCTCTATTTCCTTTGCCTTGTTCCCTCTCCACCTT
>NC_089762.1:23418390-23420890 GCF_040412425.1 Macrobrachium rosenbergii
TTGTTGAAATCTATTTGTCTGTTGTGAGTGGGACCTTTATGAAGTATATTTTATTCGCTTTGTTAATAGCCCTCGATAATGTGTGGTGGATATAGCAGTTGTGTTAGGTGTTGGCGGATCGTGTTAAATTCTTTATCCAGGTACTCATTTGAACATATCCTAAGTCCTCTGAGGGAATAAGTTGCACCCTACCATGACTTTTACGGAGACGCCGTGGTAGCTAAGAAATGAATGTAGGGACAATGGCCAAGGGTTTCTATATACTGTAAATGCATACCTGTTCTGTTTCTTATGATCAGTACATCTAGGAACGGCAGTTTTTTCGTCCTTTTCCCATTCTGTTTTAGAATTTATGGTCGGAACTACGAATTTAGCCTATTAAAAATTCATTAAAGTCCCCCAGCTATTGTCCCAGAAAGTAAAGATATCATCTACGTATCTAAGCCAGATCATATTATGGGGTTTGATAGACGACAAAAAAGTTCTGTTTCGAAATATTCCATGTACAAGTTTGCTAGAAGGGGTGATAGGGGACTTCCCATGCCACAGCCAAATTTTGTTTGTAAAAATTACCATTGAAAGAAAACACGTTGTTAGTTACACAGGGTTGATAAGTTTTAAAGTTTATCTATGCCAAGAGGAAAAATGGTCTTCATATGGTTGTAACTTCCTCTCTAAGAAAGACAACACGTCGTCGCAATCGGGACTTTGTAAATAATGACTCGACGTCTAGGCTGAGCAATTTGATGTTGTTTGAGGGATGTATAAACTATTAAATTTTTGTATGAAATCTCTGCATGTTTGACGTGGGAGGATGAGAAGGTTCTAGAAAGGGTGATAACAAGTCTGCGAGCCATTTTGATAATTTGTACATGAAGGAGCCCCTGCTAGATATTATGGGGCGTAAGGGAATCCCCATCTTTATGTGTTTTCGGAGGCCAAAAAATAGGGGAGAGAGGGGTTGATTACCTTGAATGTCTCTAGTAATTCTATGTCCCATTGCCCCTATGGTTCTGGCTGATTTGTTAAATTGAGCAGCAATATTTGTTGTGGAATCTTTCGTTAATTTGTCATAGGTCTCCGCATCGTTTAGAAGTTCTTGAACTTTATTGATGTATGTCTCCTTGTCTAACAGAACTATTTTCCCTGTCTTTGTCAGATTTTGTGATGATGATATCCCCTTTTCCTTAAACCTAACTAATGCATTTTGGAATCTTTTTGGGAGCGAATTTTTGTTGTTATTTTGCTCCAAGACATTTAGCAAAAATGCCTGAGACATGCCTCTTTCTTGTCATAATTGTTTTTGCAAAATGTTTATCAAAAGCAACTAGAAATTAAGATTACTCTCAGGACCAGGTTTTAGAGCGAATGAAACTCCAAGATTTAAAACGGTCTGTTCTTCTGCAGTGAGGATGGTTAGAGAGATTCAGCACATTATTGGAAGGCCAAGATTATTCCATACGTTTAATTTCCTAGTTGCTTTTTGATAAACATTTGCAAAAAAACAATTATGACAAGAAAGAGGCATGTCTCAAAGGCATTTTGCTAAATGTCTTGGAGCAAAATAACAACAAAATTCATCCGGAAAAGATTCCAAAATGCATTAGTTAGTTTAAGAAAAGGGGGATATCATCATCACAAAATCTGACAAAGACGGGAAAATAGTTCTGTTAGACAAGGAGACATACATCAATAAAGTTCAAGAACTTCTAAACGATGAGAGACCTATGACAAATTAACGAAAGATTCCACAACAAATATTGCTGCTCAATTTAACAAATCAGTCAGAACCATAGGGGCAATAAAATAGACATAGAATTACTAGAGACATTCAAGGTAATCAACCTCTCTCCCTATTTTTACGGCCTCCCGAAAACTCATAAAAGATGGATTCTTTTACGCCCCATAATATCCAGCAGGGCCTTCATGTACAAATTATCAAAATGGCTCAGAGACTTGTTATCACCCTTTCTAGAACCTTCTCATCCTCCCACGTCAAACATGCAGAGGATTTCATACAAAAATTTAATAGTTTATACATCCTCAAACAACATCAAATTGCTCAGCCTAGACGTCGAGTCATTATTTACCAAAGTCCGACTGCCGACGTGTTTTTTTTCTTAGAGAGGAAGTTACAACTATATGAAGACCATTTTCCTCTTGGCATAGATAAAACTTTAAAACTTATCAACCTCTGTAACTAACAACGTGTTTTTCAATGGTAATTTTTTACAAACAAAAATTTGGCTGTAGCATGGGAAGTCCCCTATCACCCCTTCTAGCAAACTTGTACATGGAATATTTCGAAACAGAACTTTTGTCGTCTATCAAACCCCATAATATGATCTGGCTTAGATACGTAGATGATATCTTTACTTTCTGGGACAATAGCTGGGGGACTTTAATGAATTTTTTAATAGGCTAAATTCGCTAGTTCCGACCATAAAATTTAAAACAGAATGGGAAAAGGACGAAAAACTGCCGTTCCTAGATGTACTGA
>NC_089762.1:23430890-23528390 GCF_040412425.1 Macrobrachium rosenbergii
GGGAGCCAACACTCATCTGTGCATTAATGCCTTGGAGATGTACACAGCATTGCTGGGCGTGCAAGTATTTAAGATTGAGAAATGAGCTACTCACTGGTGTTGATAAGCTACTACACAACCATAGCAACACAAATCTAAGTAGCTTCCTTCTCCTCATTCAGAGGGGAATGCAGGTGAATGACTGGGTGATTCATGGTGCCATCAAGATATCAGCTAGGTGCATTCTAGGTATGAGGCATGTCATGACAGGGCACCACAGTTACCATAGGCAAATCTTAGGTAATAAGGAGTCTCCATAAGCTTGAGTGGTAGGAAAGCTGTTCAAGCTTTGGGGAATTTGAGTGATCAACTTGTTCACCACATGGCTTGAAAAGGAAGCGCCCAGTGCAGTGCTCTTCCATTCCAGACCCAAAGGTTGCTCTGATAATGCCATCCAGCCTTCGTGGCATCACCTAAACTTCTAAAGCTTTCTGTCATTCAGCTTGGTTCCCTTGGTGATAAATCAGGTTTCGATCACCCTGGTGCTCAGCATGAACCTGCTGGCTCCTTGTTGGCCAGTGGCCAAGAGGTATCCAGATCTATTCGCTCTTCCTTTGAGGTAGAGAGAGATTACTCCCGAGATCTCCAAAAAAGCAAATGTCTTGGTCACATTTATAATCCTGAGAGATTTTAATCCTTCATGAATATTTGTAGCAAGGCTCTATATCTTTATTCACAAATAATTTTTCTTTGCACCAGGAACGACTCCTTTCACGAGGTCTTCATATTTAGAAATCACTCATATATCCTGTGTTTTTCGAGAAAACTTCGAAGAATTTTCTTTTGGCGAGCAAAAGCGTCAGTCATTTTGACACCGAACACTCACTCTCCAATCTGTCATTCTCAGACACTTGACTTTTTCGTGCTCCTCTTGTTGCCTTTTGCTTTTGTCGCCTTATTTTTAATTTTCGTCACATCGTGCAAGTTTATAAAGAATATCATTGTTGGTGGTTTCCTTTATTTGTTGCTATTTTCATCAGAATTACTCGAAAGCATATCGCTAATAGGAAGTAAGATCCTTTATTGTTATCCTTGTTACATATGCTGAAATCATTTGAGAAATAAAACCACCGGCCGCGGATTGTAGATGTGCACAGCTACGAAGGGGAACAGGAAACAGTTGATGCTGCAGGATTTTTTCGCTCATGTTTTGGGTAGCCATGCATTGTTTTCACACGAGGACATAATGGCGCTCTGCATCACTTTTAATATGTTCGTATTGTATCTGATTTTGTGTTTGAGAAACCATCTCTTCATTAAAATTTTCCTTATTGTTTATTTTTTCTTTGTTTCATAGCCTGCTTTTTAAAATGCTCACAATCCCTTCCACTTTGTTTCTTTCAAGTAGGTATGATGACACTGAATGTAATTCCTCAGTATTAAAAATAAGATATCCCTAAGTTTTTATGTTCACACAAACGTTGTTTTGAACAACTGTGTGTATCGGAAGAGAGAGAGAGAGAGAGAGAGAGAGAGAGAGAGAGAGAGAGAGGAGAATTATTATTATTATTATTATTATTATTGAACATTACATACATACATGCTTCCAGACTATAAGTAACCTTTAAAAAGAAACAGACGTAACGACAACTGTTCAGTATATATCAAATGAAATGAGAAACTGGAGAACATAACCGAAGGACCTTTGTGGGTCATTGGCAGTTTTGTTCAGGTCTTCGTCATGACACTTGCTATGCAGTTAGGCAACGTTTCCCCACAGCATAATTTTCCACCGAGCACAGGTTTCTTTCGCTGCTTCTTACTAATACCGGTCAGAAGCTTTAAAGCAGTTGTGAAAATTGTATCAAAATGATTTGCTGACTTTTTTTGAATGTTAGAACTTCCTTATCATTAACAGTAAGATGAAAATCGTCTTTGATATTCAGGCAGTTCCCAGTTGAAAAAGAGGTTCTGGAAGACGCCCAAAAGACATTTCCCAACAACGCCTCAAACGTTTTTTCGAAAGTTGAGACAAAGTACAGCATTCACTCCAAACTACATTTAAAAGATCAACATCCAAGGATTTTGCTCACATACAGGCAGGAGGACAATATTTTAAATAATAATATACAGAAGCTAAATCACGGGTCATTAGTACTATATCATGAGATATAGAAAACGGACGATACTGAGTTTTCTGCTTTTACCAGATTTATTTTTTTTAGTTTTCAAGTGCTGTTAAATAGGAATCTCCGAGTCTAAAGGAGCATTAAGGATTGTCTTTTATTCAGGATCCACAAGCAGTGTGTTGCCTTTGCTGAACGAGCCATGTGGGAGGGACACGACGCTCAAAGGGCTAATGATCATCAAGACTTCTTTATTGAAGGTCCACCTGAGGCCAAGTTGATTACATAACTTACTGGTTTTTTTTATAGATCTGTTATGATTAACTGCAATTTCATCAGGTGCTCTGGGGAGCAATTAACTGCAAATGATATTGATTTCGTTCACAGGTTTTTATTCAGTGAGTTATGTTGCTGCCAGTACGTCAAATAAATCAAATAAGCTCCATTTTACGTGAAAATGGATGATAAATAGTTGAAGACCACTGATATGAATAAAAAAAAAAATAAGATAAAGTTTTGACGCAAGACCTCGTTTTGTTTGACTCGAGTCTCCAGCGTTTGGTCAAATGAACCTACAGCTTCCATTCCAGAAAATCCAGGATTTGCTCACAGTATCAAAGCCAAAAAGGCGCTTTCAACCGCACAGCATCTTCCCATCTGTCGCTCGCTCTCAGGCAGCACAGGAAATGTTCAGTCTTTCATTCACTTCCTTTGGTCTCTGAAGAAAGAGGCCGTGCAAATGAATGACTTGCTTTGAATTTCTCCGAGTACACAATCAATCTCTCCCCTCGGTATCTTGCATATCAGTGTTGACACAGTTTGTGCTTTCCAAGACTTTCTTGATTGCACAAAAGGTTTTCGCTACCCGGCGTCGTTGGCAAAGCGTTTTGTTTCGAATAGGAACCACGCGCTACCCCAATTTTCTCTTCTTTTCCTTCTCGGCTGTTCATTATTTGATTTTTTCATTTTTCCTTTATTTTCTTTACTTTGGCATGTTTGTGGATATTAAGATATTACTTTAACAAACATGTTAAAGTAATGCCTTCATTTAGCCATAACTTAAGGGGCATATCTGTGTACAGAGGGGTGGAATTGAATAAAAAAAAAACTTCTGTTGACATTGGATGTCCAACTAAATTAAGGATTATGAATATCCGCTTCTTTCAGTTATGTTCTGCCTGATTGAATGTATCTGTCGCTGCTGGGCCATCTGATGTTTCGCTACAGCTGTATTACACCGGGTTGCGATAATGTTATTATAGTGAGAAGCGTAAATATGGTGTCAAGCGACGAAATGTGTAAGGCAAGGAAACACGGCCCTAGATTCGCAATAGCGCCAAAGCACTAACGAAGTGAAGGACTACTGCCAAGGAATACCGTTGCCTGACAAAAACAAAGGAAAATGACAGAGGTAACGTTGGCTTTATTTGCGTGCATTTCTTGGTAAATAGCACTCGTTTTGTTTAATGCTACTGTCACCGTACTATCTTTTAAGAGTTTTTTATGAAGTATGATTTCAAGTTATGATTTTGTGTTACATTTGAGGTATATAATTTGAAGGTTAACATTGGATTTAACAATTCGCTTTTCACATACAAAGGTATTCTGTGCATGCCCGTCAGATCCATTAAAGACTGCAGTAAAAGATGACACTACAAAGATCCAAGACTGTCAATATTAGGATAACCACTGGTTTGGCAAGTGGTTACGGCGATGGACAAAAGCGTAACATTGTTTGTTGGGTGTTCAAGTTCTTTGACTCTCCTTTGGTTTTTCGAAGGGAAACGTTTAATTTCCTTGGACAAAAAGAGTCTCCAAAAGAAGAAGAAATATTTGACCAGAAGCTCTTGCTTTCTTCTTCATTCACGAAGAAAAGATGAAGAAAAGGACCAGTTTTCTTTCTTCCAGGAAGACGTCGGTCGAGATGTTGAGACAGTCAGGAATTCTGCAAATAGACAGGAACATACTAGATACATCACAGAAGAGAGACGATTAAGGAAGAACGGGTCTCGTTCACTCAGTTGTAGACCAAGTAACTTGAGCCCACAAAGAGAAAAACAACAGAGAGAGAGAGAGAGAGAGAGAGAGAGAGAGAGAGAGAGAGAGAGAGAGAGAGAGAGAGAGAGAGAGAGAGAGCATTCATTGAAAAACAGAGTTTAGGAAGAGGTATTAATTACCTCAGCAGCAACGGTCTTTGGGAACAAATCCTTGAGCAGCTTAGGCAGGAGAGAGAGAGAGAGAGAGAGAGAGAGAGAGAGAGAGAGAGAGAGAGAGAGAGAGAGAATGTTGAAAAAAAACTCGAGAAAGATACGGAAACTCATAGTTTGGTAACCTAACTCACCATCAAGTTCCACACAGGAAAATCGAAAACCAGCGAGACAAGGAGGAGAAACTCTTCAAAAGAACCGGAGTGTGAAGAAGAGAGACACACCAACTGAATGTTGGGAAACAAAGAAAAACCTGAATTAAGAAAGAAAAAATCCATCGTGAGAAGTAGTGCATATGGTATAAGACTGTCCTTTGATCTGCTGTCTTCGCAACAATACAGCGATGGGGACTGTGGCCTAAAGGAAGCCTTTGTGAATACAACAAGTGGAGAGAAGGGAAGGTTTCCTGGTAAAGTAAGTTTTATAATATAAATCTCTTACGACACTTTTTTTTAGAGAAAGACGTTGTCGATGGGGCAACTCTCTCTCTCTCTCTCTCTCTCTCTCTCTCTCTCTCTCTCTCTCTCTCTCTCTCTCTCTCTCTCTCTCAGAATGTTTACAAGCCGAATATACGAAAGAGTATGAATAAATTTGACATGAGCTCTGGAAAATTTCCATATTGCAATTCTAGAAATCTTCTTACCAGGCGTTCTCCAAGAAACTCTGATGAGCGCTGGCGAGCATTCTTCGTTTTGCTCCTGCAGTAAATCTGTGCACCGCAGATCCACAGGAACATTTGGAAAGTAATAGGGGCGAGAGGGATTGGCAGTAAGGACACGCGTGTTAACAGTTCTATCATGTGCGTCAATATTTCATGCGACAGATTAATTACTAGCAGTTGCAAAAGAGGGAAGTGAGTGTTAAGTGAAGCTAAAGAAACTCTTCTCCTCTGAATTATCTTTATTATAAAGAAAAAAATCTTTCATTATTATTACGTTTTAAAGGTATTGACGATGTATAATGTAAAAACCGGTGCTTTTATCTTACAGATGAAAGGAATATAATGAAATAAGGTAATCCAAGTGAAAAAGCCATGGAGAGACGTAGATTCTATTCCAAATGCATCACTTATTCCCTCATAAAATAACCTCCTCACAAAAACACGACCGTAAAAGTGAGATTTCATATTCAGCGATCCATCACTATTCAGTGCCAGAAATTCCTCAGCCATAAATCACAATGGTGCAAAAATTCTCTCTTTTAATGCAGCGATGATGGATTAGGCTTTCATCCTAGTGAAGTCTACATGAATTCCAATTCATATTTTGAAGTATAAACTTTTTAGAAAAACTCGACAGACACGTTCTCTCAATTTCCATATTCCACTGAACTGCTACGAAGAATATGGATTCGTATCCATATTTACTGACTATTGACACCACATCACTTGATGTGTATATATATATATATATATATATATATATATATATATATATATATATATATATATATATATATATATATATATATATATATATATATATATATATATATATATTCAATCGTAAAATTGGTCAGTATGAGTGAATTGTTAATTTTCTATTCTTTACAGAAAAATTAAGCATATGAAACTCCTTGTGCTTCCATTGACATAAGCATTATCGTTGTAGGGGCTGGAAAAAAGTCCTGGAATAAAGCTAGTTCAGAATTATATATCTCATGGTATTATTTTCCGTTCTGAACTATCTCTCGCTCTCTCTCGTCTCTCCTCTCTCTCTCTCTCTCTCTCTCTCTCTCTCTCTCTCTCTCTCTCTCTCTCTCTCTCTCAGAGAGCAACCTCATTTAGATTTGGAGTCATGTAAAGGCAGCCCAGCTTCTCCATATCTTTGGTTTTTTGTTTTACATTCTAACCATCATAACAATTTAGTAAGCTGTCAAGTCTTGATATTGTCTATTTAAGACTGTTAAGAAAAGACTGGCACATTATTATCTATAATATTTTTCATGATGAATATTTTTCCCAGACGCAGTTAACACCTTTTTAAATTTCCTAGTAGCAAACACAATCCTATCCCAAAGATTTCTCGCGATATATTTTTAAATAATATAATCATTTGATTTAATCACTAATTAAGATGTTATTCCTTTAAATCACTTTAATAATGTTAAAAGAGTATGATTAAGTTTTTCTCAGATATACTGTACTTTCAAATATTGCCACAAAATGGATAAATTTCAGTGAAAACCTCATAAATAGTTGTAATAGAAATAAGTTAGTCACATCTACCATTGCATATAAGCCAGAAACATTTAGTGTCCATAAGGCAATAAGTGGCAAAATCCGTTCTGCCTTTCACTTCGGGACTTTGACTTTGACTTTCTTGTCGTCTTTTCTGTTCAACGGCAACAATGCTGCCGGATGATTCAGAGGACTTTCACACAGAACGAAATGCCCCTCTTCATTATTGACCAACGATTACTTCATAACTTATGTATTGTGTCTCCTTGTTTTCTACATACCCAAAATGACTGAAGAATTCAGGAATCAAGTTAATGAAAATATACTTTATCATCGGTGTCTCCTTGGTCATATCCCTATACGCCAAGGAGACATGAAACGATGTGCGCAGGTTGAGGTTTGGATGTACAAGACTCACTCATGGGTTCCTGATGTACCGTGAAAATCCTCCATTTTGCGATGACTGCAATGTGCACTTGACTATGAGACATTTTCTGGTCGAATGTCTGAGTCTTGGGGATTAGAGATATAGGTTCCTGACCTGGGAACGCGAAAGGGAAGGCCATTTTATCCTCCCTACAATTCTCGGTGAGGACTGTAATATAGAGCAGTTATATATCTTTATGTGGGAGGCGGGCCTCCTCAACACATTTAGATTATATGTAAGCACTGATAATATATTCGAACAAATATGATTATATACTTATATGTTTTTAGATATTTTTATATGAAATTCTTTTTAAACTTATTCGTTAATTTTTAGTCTTTATTTAAATTCATTACGGCGTCCATAACCCAGTTATTGTGACGCCAGTTACAATAGACATAATCAATTTTTGCTTTGTCATATTCGCACGCTGATGGAGTAATATTTGTTCCGATAAATTGTAGCGATTATTCTAGCAATTAGTGTATTCCGAAGCACGACCTCAGTGGCTGTAAGATTTTACGATGAATACTTCGGATTTTGGAAATGGGGGAAAAAATAATATCGCCACTTGTCCTACTAATTTACTGACTGTAATGAAACACTCTCATCAAAGGTATTTCTACATTAATTTCCATACTTTGAGAAAGTTGGATTTACGAATCATAAATTTATGGATGTGATGCATTACAGTAGAATCTGTCTTCTTGTGTTATTACTTAGAAGAATTCACCAGGCAAACTGTATTGGAAAATTTAATTGCAAAGCATTAGTCACATTTTGCACAAAATGATGTGCCTTTCTCAAAAAAACTTTATAATACATGGCGAAAGATTCTACTGACTATTAAAGATCGTGAGTTGTGTCACCCAGAGGCAACAAACAACTCAATAAGCAAGGATGCTCATGAACATCTCAGTGAAAGAGCGAACCACATTTGTTTTAGTCTTAAGTCAGATGTGTGTCCTGGATGTCCTGCCTCCTGTGCGCTTTTTGCGATTTGCACTTTTTTTTTTCAAGATAATTTCACGGAAAACATTGAAGGGTCTTCAGTTGCCGTAAAAGCAAACCTTTCTGTAATATTCCTTACACAAACGCTTCTTAGCAATTATCTAGGTTTGATAATTTCAAAGGCTCTGAATGCCATTAAAAATTCTACTTTACATATCACTAATAGAATTTTATATAGAATTGTGAGGATGTATCAGAATATTCTTATAAAGTAAATATCAATACTTCCAGAATGGTTATGCGTTTTATTTCCTGTTAAGTGTTGTGAAAACTAACAGGAGTTCAGTATTTAGCAACCTGTGTACATTGACTTAGTATAATGGGAGTAAAGTTAATTGTGAATGACTTGAGTTTCACAAACTTTAGATTAATATATATCCTATTGCAATCGGAGTAATTAAGGAAGTTTGCCTTCATTAAAATATTAGTTGAGCATTCGCAGAAAAGTGGTTAAGCAAGTGATATGGAAGTCGATGTACGCCGGGATTTTTTTATATTGAGAATGTGAATGGGAGATTTCTCGTTGAATGACACAAGAATTAATCATTAAAAGACTGTGGACTTGTTCATAACATTCTTGACCTAATCATCATTCAATTCTAATGAAGAGACTATATATACACAAATAGTGTTCATTACCTAAATCACTGGAATGGCAAACAGTTGAATTTAGTCAGCCAAAGCTGTACTGGTCTGGAGACGTCCGAACAGAAAACTGAAAGGTCTAAGATACTGAAGAGGGAGAGGAGAGCAGACACCTACTCCTGGAACCTATTCATCATCAGACACTTCCATGTCACATTCGGGACTTCTAACGAATATCCTCGTTAGCATTAAGTTGCCATTCATAGTATGATAACCTTTTGAGTGTATTAATCTGTAATTCTCATATATCAAATTCAGTGCCACTACTTTTCTTAATCCTTTTTCTTTAAGATTAGACCGAATCTCGCTTTATCTCGTCGCCCGAAGCTAATCAACTTGAATAGGAATTAGAAGCGTATGGACTGAATTAACACTCATGTCATATTGACTCTGTTCGTTCGTGAAAACCATTAAAAAACGTGGTTTTATTTACACTTGATTTTTTTGTCTTCAAAAGATTGATTATGCCTTACAAATACATAGTAATGACTGCCATCTCACTTATTTTCCCGCTTTCCTCAGTCCTTCTGAAACTGCAGCGCCATAATATATTCCCAAATGAAGGAGGGTTCCCATGCATACTTTATCATGGCCCCAAAAGTCTTCCTCTGATTCCAAAAGGGATGCAGGGGCAACAACCCCAACCCCTGCCGATGCAAATCCGACTCTCTCCCCGTGCTTCTTCTTATCTCCGGTTTCATTCTTTCCCCTACCTGAATGAATAGATCTGTCATCGCCCCTTCCTAAACCTTTGCAGAAGAGAGACAGTTTCCTAGTGAAAGGTGGAGGAAGCAATTCGGAAGTGGTACACCAGACTGAAGTTTCTGTTTCAGGAAATTACTTCCTTTTGACAGGTGATATCTTCATTCATTTATATATATGATTGCTGAAAATAAGCAATGTCTGTCAGCACGTAAAGACCTTCCGTAATTCTGACTATAGTCCATTTGCCAAAATGGGTAACCTTTGAATGTTCCATAGTACAAGGTTTCTTGATAGATTTGCTATCCTAAGGTGTTTTTTAGGTTTTTCAACTTGGTTGTCCTCATGACAACTTTGGGCAACTCCTGTTATATGTAAATAATGGCCGCCATTACTAAAAAACCTAGTTTCTTCTATATCTTTGTTTCTATACATGATAATATAAATAATATGATGTCTATACCCATAAACTCATTAAATATTTTGTTGCAGGTATACATTATGCCTAAATGCAATATGGGATACCATTGATGAGGGTATTATTGACCTGCGTTTATTATCGTCCAATCAGGTGGAACATAATTTTTATATAAAGTATTTAATAGCTGTCAGAGGAAAAACAAACTTTTGAGGCCTTTATTTTATATTGTTTGATTTCGTTAATATTCTGATAGGTGACGATAATACAAGCCAGTCGTTAAACTGAAGATAATACCCTTCTTCACGGTACCAAAAAATGTAAGTGAACAGCTAATTTGCGTAAATTCATACACTTTCATTATTGTAAAAATGTAGTACTCATAGTCAAGGCAGCTCTATTTATCATTAGCCATTATGCATGAATTGTATTGTACCATTACATAAAAATAACATGTGACAATGCTAGAAGCTGAATTAAAAGAGGTGATATAATTCCTTATGTAAATTTGTACAACAAAAACTTTAAATAAATCTACAAGTACAACTCTTTCTTTAGTGTACTGGCACTGTGTACCACTGTGAAATCATCTTTGTTTGTTCTTGAATACTAACATAAAGATGTCTATTTACAGGATTTTTACTTTAACATGAAATATTGGCATGAAGTAGTTCCTGTATGTTTATCTAGTGGCTTAAACTAGTTTGCTTTGGATCCTGCATGAATGGAGAACCACAGAGATAATGCACCTAACTTTCAGGTTAACCAGATCTTTATTTTTAATTATATAGCAATTAAAAAACTTGTTTAAGAATTTGGACTGCCGAACATGAAGGGTCTGGATTTATGTCTACAATAGATGTAGTCACTGCTTGGATAATCCATTATCTATATAGTGCATGCTTGTATATATGCATTGCAATGATGTAATGTAGCCTTAGTCAGCAATGACTATTTTCATCAAGGTGATGTTGGGTGATATAAAGTGCCAACTTTTAGTGCAAACACTCTTGTGGTATTTTACATGGTGCTGGTACTTTTTCCTCAGATGGCTGGTGAATCCTGTCTGATTCCATCCTGTCGTAAGGAGGGAACTCTTCAAGCCTTCAAGATACAAGGTATCAACACAATGATTCAACGTAGTAAAGAGAGAGGTGATAATTTCCATTTAAAGTTGCAAGCTATTCTTGATACATCTGGACAAAATGCAAGTGTTGAATATCACAAAACATGTTATTGTGCACACACTAAGCAAAATGTAGCAAAATATATATCTAAGAAAAGAAAACAAGGCTTTTCAACTTGTGAGAGTGAAGAGCCAAGTACCTCCAGGGTCAGAAGGTCTCAGCTTTCCACCTTTCACCTCCTACAACATTGCCTGATCTGTGGCAAACATTGTGTTCCGAAAGACCCAAAACACCCTGACCGCTGGGAACGAGTTGTGAAACGTGAGACCAAAGATCGCCCTGGACTTCCTGTATTTAAAGATGCACTTTTGGATGTCTGTGAGCAGAGAAATGAGGAATGGGGCAGACAAGCTGAAATCCGTATGAAAGGGGCTATTTCTTATTTACCTGCTGCTGATGCACAATACCATAAAAAGTGTTATGATGAATTCATGGTAATTCCGAAATACACTGATTTGGCAACCCCATCCCTAGTATTGGATGATGATGCACTAAAGATGGTAATTGATGACATATATGCCAATCATTATCTACGCATGTGGACGTCTATTGAACTACATGATACATACTGTGGTTTTGGAAGTCTTCTGTCTCGCCAACATATGTTTACAAAACTTACAAGCTATTTAGAAGATGATGTTGTTGTACATATGGAGGGTTGTGCCTCAGTTGTTGGGTTTAGACATTTTGTGGGTAAGACTTTGAAGATAGTCAAAGCAGATTCAGCTGATGAAGCCACTACTGAAGCAGTGATTAGGCAGGTCAGACATGTAGCAAAATCTGTGCAGTGTAATAATGCAGTTTATGATCTTGCAGAGTTCATCTACAACAACATACTTAAACAGACAAGTGGAACATTACTTAAAATAATTTCAGAACTAGTATCGAATGGCCAAGTAACTCAAAAATCCATGAGTTTAGCTCAAGCTGTACAGAGTCACATTACAGGTACTAGAAACCAAACAACACTAGGCCTAGCTGTGAAGCTGCACCACAAGTATGGGAGTTCTGAATTAATCAAGCTATTGCATGACCATGGTTTCATTGTTTCATATGATGAGGTGATACGCTTCCTAAAGTCAGCTGCAAAATTTGTGGGAGACAACAGCAGTCTCCTACATCAGGCTATGGGCATGACTCGGAGAGTGGGTCCGGTGTTTGGATGGTCTGATAATTTTGAGCTTCAGGTCTCAACTCCAATTGGGAGTCGAGAAACCCATGTCATGGCTCATGATTTTCAGATGAATCCTGCTGGCATCATTGAGACGGGAAGTACTGAGATTGGAGCCATGAACCTTAGTATTCCCGGCCTGCACAAAACAGTGGCACAATCTCTTAGCATTACACAGCCTATTGTACTGCAGCACTACACTGGTCCAAAGAAAGTTAACCTCCTGCTGTCTCAATAACAGAAGGAATCCCATACAGAGGTGTATGTGCCAGGAGAAGAGCCTTCAGTCTGCTCAGCAAAAGATGCCCAGTGGCTAAATACACTTACCATGAAGTGCGGTGGATTTAATAATCAAGCTGCCAGAGAGCAAAGGTCCACCTTCACCAAAGCTGCCACAGTGTATCTAATTGGGCATCTGATAGATTCTCCACCCTCTCACCCACATACAGTGCTTACATCACTTATCTACATGAAAAAGTCACTGGCTGAGCAGGGAATGGCTTATGCCAACCTGTCCATTGATATGCAGAAAGGTTCAGAGATGTTATACTTCGTCCAGGAGCAATGCACATAATCATGTCTTTCTTGAGATGCATAGGGACACTAATGAAGGGAACAGGTCTTGATGTTCTAGTTGGAGCAGTGTTTGGACATCTTACAGGAATTATGAGCAGAAAGGCATGGGTAAGGGCTATGAGAGCATTCCGCATGGTAACTGTTGTCCTGCTGCAGCACCTTTTTCAAGATGGTGAAAAGAACTTTGATGAAATATCTGCACACATAGAGGAAGCACGGCAGCATCCAACAGGCAAGCACAGGGTGGATAATCTAATAAAACCAACACTGCTTGCACATCAATTTCTTCGTGCAGAGAGGGAAGGCGACTGGTTATTTCAACAATTATGCTTGGAACGAATGTTGCCTTACTTCTTCAGTGCACAACTAAACACACAATTTTTCTATTATTATTAGGAGCACATATATGTACATGATGCAAGAAGCTGTGTATCTTGGCAGTTAAAAATACACACAAAAGCATAAGTTTAATTTGTAAGAACAGTTTGCAATAATAAATAATATGTCGAATTTTATGTATTGTTGTAAGATTTTTATAACTTTATTTGTCATAATGTCTGTACAAATAAAACTGCACATGTTATGTCGGTTTTTGTGACGTAATATTAATCCTTGACCATGAACACATGGGTATAGACATCCCGTATGACATATTATCTTACAAATTTACAGAGATATTGAAAAAAAATTGAATTTTATATAATGGCGACCAAGATTTGGATATTTCAGGATTTGCCCAAAGTTGTCAAGAGGGCAACCCAATTAAAATGCTTCAGAAAAACCAGGATATTAGATGTATACCATAATACCTTGTACTGTAAAAGATTCATAGGTTCCCAATGGAAATTATAAGAGTGGCAAATGGACTACTAAATTTAACTCCATTGCGAAATATTGTCATCAAAGGTGGTTATCATTTCTTGGTACTAACAGCCTCCTGAAAAACATCGTTGTAGATCCATTAAGACATGATGTGACGCTGTGTAAGGGTTGAAGCTGGATTAGCTTCGTTTACAAATGGTGCCAGAATTATCATCTAGCGTAAAATCCAGTGAGAAAAGGGAAGCCATTTGATAACTACATTGAGCAAAACAACTCTCAGAGTAACTCAGTTGGGATTAAGAAACACACAATGTTACAAATGACCCCGGATGTGAAAGATACACGAAGACCAGATGAGAGACTAGGTACCAAAAAGATCTCTAAGTTCACCTAAAAAATTAAAGAAGAAGAAAAGGGTTTATTGGGAAGTAACGCAAATAGAAGACGCTGTTCCTTGATCTCCAGTCTTGAGCCCACAATGCCCAGATGAGGACTGCAGTCGAAGGAAATCCTTCTGGGCAGAACAAAAGAGAGGAAGGATCCCTGGAGGAAGGAAAGGATTATACCAGTAGGTCTCTTTCATCTCCCTTTTCCCCTCTCTCTAAGGAGAATCTTAGCTTAAAGGTCTCTCTCTCTCTCTCTCTCTCTCTCTCTCTCTCTCTCTCTCTCTCTCTCTCTCTCTCTCTCTCTGTCTGTCTCTCTGTCTGTCTGTCTCTCTCTCTCTCTCTCTCTCTCTCTCTGAAGTTAGCTTGTCACAATAGTTTTATTCTCTGTCACTCCCTTGTTTCCCAGACGAGCATATAAAAAGATTCGAGTATTTTAAGACTTTATTTAAGACTTTTGACACCTTTGGGTATTTGTCTTGGGTCGTCCGCAGGCTACGACTGCGATGCCGAATATCTGGGAAGCTTTGCTCGTATTCCAGTTTTCATTCTCAGGAACTGACTTCGTTCGAGGTCTCAAAGTACATTCCCATTACATTATTACTAAAGTCGTTGAAGTTAATCAGTACGGATTATGCTAAATATATATATATATATATATATATATATATATATATATATATATATATATATATATATATATATATATATATATATATATATATATAAATATCTGACTCAATTCAGGATCAACCTAGGTCTTTCAAATGAAAGACAAGGGCGCTGCCCACTAGGCCATACAACTCATAATAGAAGTTGGAACCTGAGGGCAACTGCACCCAAGGAATTACCTGGGCAAGGCAGCGCCCTTGCCTTCAATTAAAAGACCTGGGTTCGATCCTGATGTGAGTCAGAAATATATTTCCGTTCCACACGTGATTGTCTGTTGGTTATTTATATATATATATATATATATATATATATATATATATATATATATATATATATATATATATATATATATATATATATATATATATATATATATATATATATGTCATGAAGGTGACCTTTGAAAAGTTGGGTCAGCTATTCGCAGGGTCCATTTTCACTATACGCAGCAGATAGAAACTGCTGAAACATTCGCATACCACAAGGGTCGAAGAAACCACCTTGGTGACAAGACACGGGCTGGCAAATGCGTTTTCAGCAAAGAACGTTCTAGAAGCTGAACCAGTTACAAAATCCGGCACTCCGAAACAGCTGTTCCAACTGGAGAGATGGAAGGAGCAGCCGTTTCGGATTGCCAGACAGCATCACTACAGACAGGGGTCCAGCCTTCCCGTCAGAGCTCTGGGTCTTCTTGGAAAGCCTGATGGGTACAACACTACACAGCACAACGGCTTACAACCACCCAGCGAACGGCAAGGTCAAGAGGGCGCACCGCTCTCTTAAGGCAGCTCTCATGGCACGTTGCACTAACGAGAGGTGGAAGGCACAGCTCCCCTGGGTCCTGCTGGGTCTCCGTACCGCACTGAAGGCAAATGGCGATGCCTCCCCTGCTGAAAAAGTCTACAGGGAGACACTGGCTGTTCCTGGAGAATTCTTCCTACCGTAGGCTGAAGGAGCCGACACCCGCTTCCCGAGGTTGAGGGAACTCACACAGAAGTTCACGCCCTGCTATAAGACCTTCACCGACAGAACCACCAACTACAGCCCACCCATCTTAGACTCCTGTGCCTACGTCTTCGTCAGGGTGGACGCCCGTCGGCCTCCCTTAACCAGGCCCTACAGGGGGGCCCACCGAGTCATCAGGCAGGCCGCCAAGGCATACCTCCTTGACATCCATGGGTGGGAAGACTGGGTCACCATTGACAGGTTGAAGCCAGCATTCCTGTTGGACAGCGTACAAAAAGGAGGCAGGCAGGCAACCCAGAGTTCCCCCTCAGTACCTCCCCACAGGCACACCCACTCCCCCACCAAAACAGGGTTGGGGCGGCCCAGGGAACACATCGAGCCAACCCCAAATGTCGGTTCCACCCCACGCCCACAGTTCTCCAGGAGTAGGGGCCCACTCCAACTGCCTCAGCGTTGGTGTGATTAATGTTGTTTCATCCAATAATTGCTCCTCTAATTATTGTCTTGTGGGGGGAGTATTTGTAAGGGCATCAAGTCGCCTCTCCATTCTTGTGTTTCGCTCTTCATACGTACATTAATCACGTCATATATGTTACTTGTTATTATTTCAGATTCTTTATGTATCTCATTGTATGCATCATTGTACAGCCTTCCCGCCAATATATATATGTGCCTTTTACTTCTGTAATGGATTATATATGTCTTCTCATGCCTGTTAACTAACACAACTTCTGTAGGACTCAGCAGTGGGCCTCAGGTCGCCTGCTACCTTTACGTCCGCTTTCCGCGTTATAAACACCTGTCGAGAATAATAAAGGATCAGTCTTTTACTACTGACATTTCTTGAACCTCACAAAGGAAACAAGAAGAAAATTAGTGCAGAGGTTGAAAAGGCCTTGGAAGAGAGGCGGAAAGAAATGAAGAAACTGATAATCACAGGTTTCAGTGAGTACACAAAAGAACTTGAAGCAAAGGATGCAGGCATCATAATGAAGGCCACGCTGCATGTTCGTGATCTGTGTTAAGACTCGACTTATGAGAGAAATTAGGACCAATCAGCGTCCAGAATTTGCTTGAGGCAATGACGTCTTTATCTCAGCATTCATTCTTACTGTGTGTAAGATAATTATCCGCTGGTGACGTATATTGTCACTATTGATAAATTATAATAAAATATGTATACTGTCCGTTTTTTTCATTCGTTATCATTTTAATTACTTTTATCATCTAAATAGCTCTTAATTTTTAACAAAACTCAAGTTTAATTAATGATGAAAACCGAGGAAGTAGAACACTTATATATTCGTATGATTCATTAAACTGCCCTTCTTGAACATGATTACATGATTCTCATTTGTAAATAAACAATTCATTCATACGGTCAAGAGCTGCTTATTTAAGAGCAGTCTATCATTCCTCTCTTTTAGCAATGGATATCAAGGAAAAGCTATCAGATTTCGAGAAATATAAGAATATACATTCAAACCACTGACAGTAGCGACATAACTGAATGAAGGACAAATGTAACAACAAAAGAAGAGGGTCAAGGAATGGCTGGAAGAGTGCAAAATTCCTTTAATGCCTTTTCCCCTTATCATTATCCAGAGTCCAGCAGCAACGAAGCCACTTCTGGTACCCAGTGCTAGGGCAACAACTGAGTTCCATACAGAAACGGGATCACAAGAGAACAGGGGATCATATTTCGGTAGAATTAAATTATAGGTACACGGCGGGTATTTAGCGAGAAATGGCAGTTTCTTCTGTGTTTGGATGCTTATTAACAATTTAACTTGTAATTTTTGGCGGTCGGCTGTAATTAACTTACAATTTATCTTTGAACTCTACCCTGGTGGGGACCCGGTAGAATCGGGGTTTCCGCCTCGACCTTCACAAGACGAACGCCAGTGCGTTTGTTTCGAATGGTTCATATCCCGTCTGGCAAGTGCAATAACTCTCACCCCCTCCCCCCCCGCCCCATTACTAAACACGGCGAAGGGACATTCCATTTGGCCGACAACAAACAATGCACCGCCAGTGTCAGAAGCCCAAAAAGTGTTGAAGAAACCAGTTTCCAAGGTACTTGCCGGACGGGATATGAACGGTTCGAAACAGACGTAGCCGTGCTCTGTCTTGTGAAGATCGCGTATGGAAACTCCTTGTCGGATGGACTTCAGGGGTTAATTACAGCCGAACCCCCAAAAATAACGTTAAATTGTAAATAAGCAACCAAAATACTATAAGAAACTGCCATTTCTCGCTAAATACCTGCCGTGTATCTATTACTTAGAAATATCCATATTTCATAAGATAGTTACTTTTTCATTCATGAAAATCTATATATCTGTTGAAACACCCCACATAATCGTGTGTTAGGTATTAGTCAACTTGCAGTCAACTATACGCCTTCATTTCGAGCTAATAAAATAAATAATGAATGTTGTAATGAGCTCTTTATTAAAGCCTATTTGACATTAAATTCATGTGGCCTAATAAATTAGCATGTAGGGTTATTTTCAGTCAATATAACCACGGTTAAGAGTGACAATTTTCCCTACTACTAGTACTAGTACTACGATGTACATAGTATCAAGAGGCCCAGCCCAGGGCCTGCTGCAGTTGTACGTGTTAATGAAGTATTATAATGTTATTTACAAAGTCATCAGTCAGTTCTCAAGCCTCCTTGTATGCAGAAGACTCTGTTGAATTTGATCTGCCATAACACTTGAAGGTAGTAGGCTATTCTTCAATTTTTACCATTATCATTTTTGTCCTGTACTTCAAAGTTATACTACAACATTATAGCTTTGAAAGTAAACTTTACTGACTAGCTAGCCTACAAATAAACTTTACCAACTAGCCAGTCTACCAGGGTTTACCATCAAATAACAAAGGGTAGCCTACCATAGCCTAACCTTACCTTAGCAAAAGGATGTCTAATTTGGAATAACCTTCACGAATGCTGATTTTCTATCTGTCCCCTCCACCAGACTATGAAATACAGCTCGTCTTGGCTAGCTATGAAAGCCTAAGTTATTCTTACAGGCTAGCCTAACTTAGACTCTACAATGTAAATAAATATGTTGAATGACAGGTCAGTATGATTGTGATTGTCAGACTGCAGCACATAGTAATTATAATAGTAAATTAATATTTTGCCATGTTATTTCTCTACAATATTCATGTGCCTTTCTATTAGATTCTGTATTAACTTTTGTTTTATTTTTCAATAAATCTTTTACTGGAGCCCCTCTATTCATAATAGAAGCATTTTCAGAATTATTTTATTTTTATTTTTCTTTCTCGGAAAAAATACTTTTATGCACAGTATTGTTTGAGAATTATTACGCTTATGTAGAAAAAGGTAAAGTATGAAAAATCCAGAGTTTTTAAACATTTCAAGTACATTTTTCTTGATAACGAGAAATGTAATTATTTCTTGAGCAAAAGACTAAACAATTAGAAGAAATTAGGGTAGCTCAAGAGGCCAATGCTATTTGCAAACAAGTAATCACGTATTGCCATGACGGATGGCCTGCAGTTATGCCTTCTCAACCACTCTTGAAACCTTACTGGGAGAAGAAACAGCATCTTACTGGAAATCAAGGACTTAATGTTCAACATCCGTATAGTTAGGCTATCCCAGGATCTCTGCAGTTGGAAGTACTAAACGCGTTGCATGAAGGTCATCTAAGTATCACCAAATGCCAAGGACGTGCAAGTTACTCAGTTTGGTGGCCCCTCATTATGAAACAAATGGAAGCGATGGTTAACAAGTGCCATACATGTGCCAAGTTGAGACCAGAGCCAAGGGAACCTCTTATGGCTATGTTCTTTGCAGCGAAACAACCATGGAGCCGGGTTGGTGCCAATTTTTTTTAACTTGAAGGAAAGTCATACGTCATAGCAGTAGACTACACTGTCAGGGCATCAAATCGCCTCTCCTTTCTTGTGTTTGCTCTTCATAAGGAAAGTCATACGTCATAGCAGTAGACTACACTGTCAGGGCATCAAATCGCCTCTCCTTTCTTGTGTTTGCTCTTCATACGTACATTAATCACGTCATATATGTTACTTGTTGATATTTCACATTCTTTATGTATCTCATTGTATGCATCATTGAAGAGCCTGTCCACCGATATATATAGCCTACCTGCCTTTTACATGTTCTGTAACGCATTATTTATGTCTTTTTATGCCTGTTAACAAACACAACCTCCGTATGGACGCAGAAGGGCCTCAGGTCGCCCGCTACCTTTCCGTCCGCTTTTCTGTATTATAAACACCTGTCGAGAATAATAAAAGATCAGTCTTTCACTCCTGACATTTCTTGAACCTCACAACATCAGTAGATGGGTTGAATTCAAAGAATTGAAAACTACATCTTCAGGAGCGGTTATCAGAGCTTTGTCCGAGATATTCCTGACAGTCATTTCCGACAATGGACCTCAGTATGCCAGTGACGAATTTCAAGAATTCACATAGGATTCGGGATTTGTTCACGTGACGTCATCGCCTCTTCATCCACAAGCAAATGGTGAAGCGGGGAGAGCTGTACAGACAGCTAAAAATATTCTTAAGAAGAATGCAAACCCATATCCTGGACTACTCGCCTATCGTTCAGCGCCTCTCAAAAATGGCTTTACGCCCATCGGACTCCCAATGATTAGAAAAATAAATACGAAACTACCTGTTCACCCAGACGTTCTACAGGGACATCGATAAAGAAGAACTGCAGAGAAAAGAGGAGAGATGCAGAGCGCTGCATTCAGCAAACAACAACAATCATCACTGAATAAAGAACCTTCCCGCTCTACAAGAAGGTGATAAAGTTTATATATGTGACCAAGAGAAATATGTTGAAGTAAAAGAAAGACTAACAAGCCCAAGGTCATACAAAGTAGTTACAAATGCTGGATCAACTATAAGGAGAAACAGGCGTTCTCTCATATACACGGGAGAAAACGCTGACATTTAAATGGACTGTGAGACTTCAAGAAAAGTCAGGAGTGAAAGACTGATTCTTTACTATTCTCGACAGGTGTTTATAAGACAAAAAGCGGACGGAAAGGTAGCGGGCGACCCAAGGCCCCCCACTGCGTCCATACATGATTTTGTGTTTTCTGACAAGCATAAAAATACGTACAACATTTGTTACATGGCATATATAAGGTAGATATCGGCAGAAAGGCCATACAATGATGCATAAAATACGGTACACAAAGAACCTGAAATAAAGGCATAAAATACATGACGTTATTAATTTACATCTGAAAAGAGAAACACAAGGAAAGGGAGGCGCGATTTTGTCGCCCTTACAGGATCAACAGCGAAAAGACAAATCTACAAACCAGTAACTCAACATCAACTACATCAAGTACCAGGACCCTCAGTAACAACGATCACAATGAAGTGAGGAAATCTGCTGGGGTGCCTAAACCAAACAAGCGGCCTGATATGCTGTATTATTGATTACTGTTGTATTTGGTTATTGTTGCACAGTATGTGTTATTCGTTGGTGAGAGCATCTGCTCACTCATGCAAATGTGAAGTCTCTGCTAAGCAAGTTTTCTATGGTGACGTCCCATTTTCTTTGCCTCTACAATTTGTCACACCTGGCATGATGGGTCACACAAATCCAATCATTTAGACTATGTATATGATTGTTTACCTGTCTCCGATTTGTATACCATGTGTTCTTCTTTCGCAGGCATCAAGATTGTATTCAACTTCAATTCTGTCCACTGGTATAATTTACAGTGTACTCGTTCACTGTATTTATTGTTAATTATTATCAACCTCAGGTCACCCTTGTTCCCATTGTATTCTGCGGCGCGACGTCAGTCTGCCGCTATGTAAACTGCCTGGATCACCAATAAATCAGCAGTACCTTTTTCCTGCTCATCTTATTTTGCACCTCATAAAGTGGTAATCCCGGAGTGGTTCCCGGAGCCATTAGCAGACCCATACGGTGACTCAGTCTAGGCTCCAGGAACTACCCTCACGCCCCTAATGGTCTAACTGCAGCGCTGTAACCAGCGTTTGGGCGTGCTGACTCTCGTCAGCAAATCACCAGCATCATTAATGGACTCACACGGCGCGCTTCGAAGTGCGTTTTGACGCGAGTTCCACTCCAATTAAGGGCAGAGTGAGCATGGCGGGCATCCCTCCTTGTTCAGTTAACCGCTAACCTCGCGGATTCGGATGTCTACCTCCCTCCCATATCACCCGTGCCCGCCCCCACGCCGAGACTCTCGCGCTCCCCCACCCCCCTGCCCACACCCAGCCCACACCCCTGCCTGGGGCCCGGCCCAGCAGGACAAGCAAGGGCCGCCCTGGCCATAAAGCTGCCATCGTTCACGCAGGGGAACCCGTCGGAGTGGTTGTACAGGGTCGAGAATCAATTCAGGCTGGTAGAACTCAACAACGAGGTGCTACAAGCAGACACAGTACTCAATGTCCTGCCGGAAGAGATCTACAGGAAGCTTGTCCCGTGGGTGTCTGCCGCACGCCTCCTCACCTACCACCTCCTGAAGAAGTCCCTCCTCGAGGCATGTTCCCTGCCAGTCGCCGAGCGGGCAGCCCGCGCCCTCGACCTCGCCATCAGCCTGTGGCAGGATCAGAGCGTCATGGAGTCATGGGGCATGATACAGGACCTCCTCACCCTCCCCGACACTGACGGCAGTGGAAAACATCTCGAAATAAGCCTGTCGCGGGAGCTGCTCCTCTGTCAGCTCCTCCCGGAGGTCCGCACGCTAATCCCTGAGCCCTACGCCATGCCTCTTGAGGTCCTGATTCGCACGGCTCAGCACCTGATGGACTCCGTGAAGGAAGGCAACGAAGTGGGTACCAGCGCCCGCACTCTACGTCAGCGCCATCCAGCAGGAGGAGGGCGCAGAGCAGGAGGTCAACGCTGTCACCAGAAGGCGCCCAACGCCTCACAACAGGTGGAATCCCCCAGGTCTTTGCCACTACCACAGGCGGTTCAGCAAGGATACCTGGAACTGCCTGCCGCCCTGTTCATTCGCCCCGTCAAAAAAGCGGGGAGGTGGCGACGCGGATGAGCGCCATAACGTAGAAAGAACCCAGGGCCCAGAGCCAGTGAAGCTTCTACGTCCACGACACCGTTTCCAGCAGGATGATGTTGGTTGACACGGGGGCCGTTAGATCAATCTCTCCACTGTCCAGAGAGGACCGCAAGCGAACACCGGACCCGGCTGCCTCCCTGACGGCCGCCAACGGGTCCTCCATCCTCTCCTACGGCACCAGGCTCCTGTTGATCCCCATCCTTGGCCGGAGATATTACTGGGACTTCATCGTCGCGGACGTGAGGACCCTGCTGCTCCTTGATGCGGATTTCCTTGCCCACTTCGGGCTAGCAGTCGACGTCGGTTGGAAGCGCCTCCTCGACACCAACTCCTGCCAGTCCCTCCTGTTAGCAACGGGACCCAAGGTGCCCACCATCTGCTCCGCTGCCCCCCACCAGTACTCACAGCTGCTGAAGGAATTCCCTGACCTGTTCAAGCCCGAGCTCCGCCAGGTACCCGGGGCCCCAGCCAAACATGGCATCTACCATCACATAAAAACAAAGGGCGCCCCTGCACACGTGAGGTTCCTGGGACTTCCCCCTCGGCGCCTTCAAGAGGCCAAGAACCCCTTCGCCAAAATGGAGCGGATGGGAATATGCAAGAAGGCCTCCAGCCCATGGGCCTCCCCCCTCCACATGGTGCAGAAACCGGATGGCTCCTGGAGACCCTGCGGTGACTATAGGCGGCTCAGCCTCGCAACGGAACCTGACCGTTACCCCCTGCTGAACATGCAGGATCTCACAGCCTCCTTCCATGAGGCCAAAATATTTTCTAAATTGGATCTCTTGAAATCTTATTTCCAGGTACCAGTCACGCCAGAGGACGTAGCGAAGACCGCTATCATCATGCCTTTCGGGTCCTACGTCTTCGCCTTCTCCACCTTCAGCCTGAGAAATGCAGGGGTGAATTTCCAGCGGCTCATGGACAGCATCCTGGGGGACCTGAAGTTCTGCGTCTGCTACGTGGATGATATCCTTATATTTTCCAGGTCCCACAAGGAGCACCAGAAACACATCTGGGCAGTCCTGCAGCGCCTGCAGGAGAACGGCCTCGTCGCACGTTTCAACAAGTTCACCTTCGGTGGCCAGAAAGCCGACTTCCTGGGCCACGAGGTATCCCCAGATGGTGTCCGCCCGCTCACATCCAAAGCCGCAGCTGTCACCAGGTTTCCCGTCCCCACCTCCGTCAAGGCCGTCCAGGAGTTCCTAGGAATGGTGAACTACTACAGGAGGTTCATCCCCGGGATTGCACACACCATGGCCCCCCCTGACGGAAACCCTAAAAGGCCAACCAAAATTCTTAGTGTGGGGACCCAGCCAGCAGTAGGCCTTCTCCCTGATGAAGGTGGCCCTCGCCGAGGCAACCGCATTGGCCCACCATGACCCCACGCTCCCCTCCAGCTCGCGGCGGACGCCAGCAGTGTCGCCTGTGGAGCTGCCCTGGAGCAGGTCATCAACGGCGCTCCCCAGCCCATCGCCTTCTTCAGCAAGAAGTTCAACCCCGCAGAGGCCCGCTACAGCACCTTCGACAGGGAATTCTGCGCGGTATACCGGCAGTCCGGCACTTCAAGTTCCTTCTGGAGGGCATGCTCTTCACAATCTTCATGGACCACCAGCCCTTCAGTCCACGGCTTCACAAGCAGGGGGACGCATGGGTCTCTTTCAGGCAGCAGCGATACCTCTTGGCCGTCTTGGAGTTCACCTGCTCCGTCAAGTACCTCCCCGGCAGGAAGAACCCTGTGGTGGACACCCTCTCCAGAGTCGAGCTTAACGCGGTGCAGCTCGGCATCAACTACGAAGACCTCGCCAGGTAGCAGGCCGCCGACCCAGAGACCCCAGCCTACCGCACCACCATCACGTCCCTGAAGTGGAGGGACATGCCCCTCGCCCCTGGGGGCCCAAATCTCCTCTGCGACGTCAGTACCGGCCAGCCCCGCCCCCTGGTGCCCGCCTCCCACTGCCACCAGGTATTCGACGTCATCCATGGGCTGTCACTCCCCTCCGGCAGGACGACGGCCAAGCTGCTGTCAGAGAAGTTCGTCTGGCACGGAGTGCAGAAGGATGCGAGGACCTGGGCGGGGCAGTGCTTTCAGTGCCAAACCAGCAAGGTGGGGCGTCACACCGAGCTGAAGTGGTAGTTCCGCGGCAGAGGCGGCCCGGTTCGGCCACGTTCATCGACATTGTCGGGCCCCCTTCCCCTGTCAGGGCGGGTCAGATATCTCTGACGGTAGTGCGACCGCTCAACAAGGTAGCTAAAGCTTACGCCAATGCAAGCCACCGCCAATGGCGTGCAGGCCCTACTCTCCAGTTGGATCGAGCACTTATTCATCCCAGACCACATCACAACCGACAGTTGTGGTCCGCCCTGGCTCGGCTGCTGGGACAGCTCATCACACCACCTTGGCTACAACCCCGCTGCCAACGCCGTCAAACGGTTTCACAGGTCCTTGAAGGCGTCATAGCCGCTGCACCACCGAGAATGGAAGCCTGGCTGCTGTTGGTCCTCCTCGGGTTGAGAAACGACCCCAGGGCGGCGGCGCCCTGTCCGCAGCTGAACCTACAGGCGCCTTGGTCCCGGGCGAGCTAGTTACAGAGGACCATACAATCCATCTGTCAGGTTTGTGACATAGTCGGCAAGTTCGCCCCTGCAGCGGACATATACCGACAGGTCGGCCACCTTCACCATTCCAGGTCAGCTGAAGTGGGACTATCCCTACATGAGTGGAAAATACAGGTGCTAACTGCTTTTCTCTGGTTCAAAATACACTTGGTCCTATCGCACCCGCCATGTTTTCTTGGCCCCACAGTCAAATGAAAGGAGAAAATGATTCACAGAATAAATAACTCATTGGCTGCTAAATAAGGGAGGGATAAATCCTTAAGAGGTCCCCCCTTTGGAAAGGTCTTCACACCCTTTCGGGTGTGAAGTCACACCCTTTCGGGTGTGAAGGTCTTAGTTAATTCCTCCCGACTGGCAGCCAGTGACCCTACATAAATTGTGCTTTGGCACTGCAACAGCTAAAGGGGCCTACCTAACTGCTAAGAGGTTCTGAGTTGGCTTGTAAAGTCTCTGCTGAGTAAGTTTTCTATGGTGACGTCCCATTTTCTTTGCCTCTACAATTCATCACACCTGGCGTGACAGGTCACGCAAATCCAATCATTTAAACTATGTATATAATCGTTTACCTGTCTCCGATTTGTATATCATGTATTCTTCTTTCGCAGGCATCAAGATTGTATTCAACTTCAATTCTGTCCATTTGTATAATTTAAAGTGTACTCATTCACTGTATTTATTGTTAATTATTATCGACCTCAGGTCACCCTTGTTCCCACTGTATTCCGCGGCGCGACATCAGTCTGCCGCTATATAAACCGCCTGGATCACCAATAAACCAGCAGTACCTTTTTCCTGCTCGTCTTATTTTGCACCTCTTAAAGTGGTGACCCCGGAGTGGTTCCTGGAGCCATTAGCGCACCCATACAGCGACTCGGTCTAACTACGGTGCTGTAACCAGCGTTCGGGCGTGCTGACTCTCGTTGGCAAATCACCAGTGTCATTAACGGACTCACACGGCGCGCTTCCAAGTGCGTTTTGATGCGAGTATCCCACTCCAATTAAGAGGGCAAGAGTGAGCATGGATGCGGACATCCCCTCCCTCGTTCAGTTAACCGCTAACCTCGCGGATTCGGATGTCTACCTCCCTCCCATATCACCCGCGCCCGCCCCCGCGCCGAGGCTCTCGCTCTCCTCCACACCCCTACCCGCGCCCCGCACTCTCCCCTGCCCGGGGCCCTGGCCATAAAACTGCCGCCGTTCACGCAGGGGAACCTGTCGGTGTGGCTGTACAGGGTCGAGAGTCAACTCAGGCTGGCAGACCTCAATGACGAGGTGCTACAAGCAGACACAGTACTCAATGCCCTGCCAGAGGAGATCTACAGGAAGCTCGTCCTGTGGGTGTCTGCCGCACGCCCTCTTACCTACTGCCTCCTGAAGAAGTCCCTCCTCGAGGCATGCTCCCTGCTGGTCGCCGACCAGGCAGCCCGCGGCAGGATCAGAGCGTCATGGAGTCATGGGGCATGATACAGGACCTCCTCACCTCCCGACACACAACGGGCAGTGAAAACAACTCGAAATAAGCCTGGTGTGGGGCTCCTCCTCCGTCAGCTCCTCCCGGGTCCGCACAAAATCCCTGAGCCCCTCACGCCATGCCCCTCGAGGTCCTGATCTGCAGGCGCAGCTCTGACGCCTCCGTGAGGGCAATGAAGTGGGTACCAGCACCCGCACTCCCCGTCAGTGCCATCCAGCAGGAGGAGGGCGCAGAGCAGGAGGTCAACACCGTCACCAGGAGGCGCCCAACGCCTCATAACAGGTGGAATCCCCCTGGTCTTTGCCACTACCACAGGCGGTTCGGCAAGGATACCCAGAACTGCCTGCTGCCCTGCTCATTCGCCCATCCAAAAAAATGGGGGAGGCGGCGGCCAGCAGGACAGGCCGCCATGGCAACAGAAGAACCCAGGGGCCCAGAGCCAGTAGGCTTCTACGTCCGCTAAACCGTCTCCGGCAAGATGATGTTGGTCAACATGGGGGCCGTTAGATCAATCTTCCCGCTGTCCAGAGAGGACTGCAAGCGAACACCGGACCTGGCTGCCTCCCTGACGGCCACCAATGGGTCCACCATCCCCTCCTACGGCACCAGGCTCCTGTCGATCTCCATTCTTGGCCGGAGATATTCCTGGGATTTTGTCGTCGCGGACGTAAGGACCCCGCTTCTGGGTGTGGATTTCCTTGCCCACTTTGGGCTGGCAGTCGATGTCGGTCGGAAGCACCTCCTCAACACCGACTCCTGCCAGTCCCTCCCGCTAGCAATGGGACCCATCTGCTCCGCTACCCTCACCAGTACTTACAGCTGCTGAAGGAGTTCCCTGATGTCTTCAGGCCCGAGCTCCGCCAGGTACCCGGGGCCCCAGCCAAACATGGCATCTACCATCACATAAAAACAAAGGGCCCCCTTGCACATGCGAGGTTCTGGGGCTTCCCCTCTCGGCGCCTTCAGGAGGCCAAGAACGCCTTCGCCGAAATGGAGCGGATGGGAATATGCAAGAAGGCCTCCAGCCCATGGGCCTCCCGCCTCCACATGGTGCAGAAACCAGGATGCTCCTGGAGACCCTGCAGCGACTACAGGCGGCTCAACCTTGCAATGGAACCTGACCATTACCCCCTACTGAATATGCAGGATCTCACGGCCTCCTTCCACAGGGCCAAAATATTTTCTAAATTGGATCTCTTGAAATCTTATTTCCAGGTACCAGTCGGCGCCAGAGGGCGTACTGAAGACCGCCATCATCACGCCTTTCCCGGGTCCTACATCTTCGCCTTCTCCACCTTCGGCCTGGGGAATGCTGGGGCAACTTTCCAGCGACTCATGGACAGCATCCTGGGGGACCTGAAGTTCTGCGTCTGCTACGTGGATGATATTCGTATATTTTCCAGGTCCCACAAGGAACACCAGAAGCACATCCGGGCAGTCCTGCAGTGCCTGCAGGAGAACGGCCTCGTCGTACATTTTGACAAGTGCACCTTCGGCGTCCAGAAAGCCGACTTCCTGGGCCATGAGGTATCCCTGGATGGTGTCCGTCCGCTCACATCCAAAGTCGCAGCCATCACCAGGTTTCCCGTTCCCACCTCCATCAAGGCCGTCCAGGAGTTCCTCGGGATGGTGAACTACAGGAGGTTCATCCCCGGGATCGCACACACACCATGGCCCCCCTGACGGAAACCCTGAAAGGCCAACCAAAATCCTTAGTGTGGGGACCCAGCTAGCAGCAGGCCTTCTTCCTGACGAAGGCCGTCCTCGCCGAGGCAACTGCATTGGCCCACCAGGACCCCACCGCTCCCCTCCAGCTGACGACTGACGCCAGCAGCATCGCCTGTGGAGCTGTCCTGGAGCAGGTCATCGACGGCGCTCCCCAGCCCATCGCCTTCTTCAGCAAGTAGTTCAACCCCGCAGAGGCCCGCTACAGCACCTTTGACAGGGAACTCTGCTCAGTATACCGGGCAGTCCGGCACTTCAAATTCCTCCTGGAGGGCACGCCCTTCACATTCTACACGGACCACCAGCCGCTGGTCACGCCTTCACTAAGCAGGGGACGCATGGTCCTCCAGGCAGCAGTGACACCTCTCTCGGCCATCGCGGGAGTTCACCTGCCCGTCAAGTACCTCCCTGGCAGGAAGAACCCTGTGGCGGACGCCCTCTCTCCAGAGTCGAGCTTAACGCGTGCAGCTCGAGATCAACTACAAAGACCTCACCAGGAGCAGGCCGCTGACCAGAGACCCCAGCCTACTGCACCGCCATCACGTCCCTGAAGTGGAGGGACCCTCCCCCTTGGGCCCATATCTCCTCTGACATCAGTACCGGCCAGCCCCGCCCCTGGTGCCCGCCTCCTGCTGCCGCCAGGTTTTCGACGTCATCCACGGGCTGTCACACCCCTCCGGCAGGATGATGGCCAAGCTGCTGTTAGAGAAGTTTGTCTGGCAGAAGGACGCGAGGACCTGGGCGAGGCAGTGCCTGCAGTGCCAAACCAGCAAGGTGGGGCGTCACACCAAGTCTGGGGTAGGCGAGTTCCTGCAGCCAGGGTGGCGGTTCAGCCATGTTCACATCGACATCGTCGGGCTCCTTCCCCCGTCAGGCGGGTCCAGATATCTCCTGACGGTGGTCAATCGCTCAACAAGGTGGCCCGAAGCTACGCCAATGCAAGAAGCCACTGCCAGCGCATGCACCGAGGCCCTACTCTCCAGTTGGCTCAGCCACTTCGGCGTCCCAGACCACATCACAGCCGACAGGGGCCTCGCCTTCCTGTCTGAGTTGTGGTCCGCCCTGGCCCGGCTGCTGGGGACAGCTCTTCACAACACCATGGCCTACCCCGCTGCCAATGGCTTGGTCGAGTGGTTTCACCTCCCTGAAGGCGTCCCTTATGGCCCGCTGCACCGCCGAGGACTGGAAATACCAGCTGCCGTGGGTCCTCCTCGGGTTGAGAACCTCCCCCAAGGCCAACGGCGCCCCGTCCGCAGCTGAGAAAACCTACGGCGAGCCTCTCGTGGTCCCAGGTGAGCTAGTCACAGAGGACCACCGCAACCCATCTGTCCAGAGGCTTCGCGACATAGTCGGCAAGTTCGCCCCCTGCAAGCGGACATATACCGACAGGTCGGCCACCTTCACACCGCCCGGCCTGTCCTCCACCACCAACGTCTTCGTCAGGGATGATGCCATCCGCCCAACACTGACCAGGCCCTACAGCGGGCCCTTCCGCGTGCTGGAGCGGAACAACAAGGCATTCCTGCTTGCCCTTCACGGGAAGAACGACTGGGTGTCGGTAGACCGTGTCAAGCCCGCCCTCCTGGAGGAGGACACAGACGTCACCACACCGCACCCTCCACCTGGACAGCCGTCACCGCAGCTGGCCCCCTGTAAGAAGCAGGCACGCGGTCGCCCCCGAGCACCCGCCCAAACCTGCAGTCAGCCGTCCCCACACACAGGGCGTCTCCCCGATGTCCTCACGCAACCGTGGCACCCTTCAGCGCCCCAGCAGACATGCCGACTAATCAGACATTACCCACGTCTTGTTAGTGGGGGGGGGGGGGGGAGTATTTGTAAAGTCTTTGCTGAGCAAGTTTTCTATGGTGACGTCCCATTTTCTTTGCCTCTACAATTCGACACACGCAAATCCAATTATTTAAACTATGTATATAATCGTTTACCTGTCTCCAATTTGTATATCATGTATTCTTCTTTCGCAGGCATCAAGTTTGTATTCAACTTCAATTCTGTCCTAATTTAAAGTGTACTCGTTCACTGTATTTATTGTTAATTATTATCGACCTCAGGTCACCCTTGTTCCCATTGTATTCCGCGGCGCGACGTCAGTCTTCCGCTATATAAAACCGCCTGGATCACCAATAAACCAGCAGCACCTTTTTCCTGCATATGAGAATTGATCTGGGCTGAAGCACAAAAAGGGAAAGCAGGTATGCGAGATCATTCGCTAAACACAAGTGCTTATAAATTTCACGTACTGTGTATATGATGAATGAGTAATGAGTTTGGCTCTTAAAGTTTTAAAAGTGAATTACACTAAAAGAAAATTCTTTGTATTTAGCTTTTATGATTTGTGGGTTGTTTTCCAAACTGATAAATAAATTTGTGTCAATCCCGATGTTAAGATAAAATGATAAGCAGGAAAAAAAAATCTCTCTCTCTCTCTCTTTGAGAGCGGGGGTGTACTGGAACGTATTCGTTATGAATGTTAAAGTCACTTTACTTTGTGCTTATGAGCAAATAAATTAGATATGCGATATTATGTTAAGTTACTTTCTTTTTATAATGAACTTTTAGTATTTATGTAAATTTTTTTTTTTTTTTTACTGTCTCGCTCTCGTCATGACAAGTGATATGGTTGGTAAAGGGTTTCAAATTGTTTCAAAGATATTCACGTCTTTCATGGATTACGTTAGGGAACAGAGGGAGGAAGGTTCGTTCAATGAACGAAAGATGTGGACTCAGTCGCTTGCGTGGGAACAGCTGATCGGTCGCTTTGTCATGCAACAGAGACTAGGCAATGAAATTGGAGGGAAAATACAAAACACACTCTACTTTCTTCGATAAATGCAGGGTTCGAATGCAACCTCAACCTAATTAACTTTACACATCAGCAGTGTCTTTACTCTACTTTTAATACACTGGGAGGATGTTTACATAACTATGCTTGGAAATGTTTTTATTTCTCCAACACTGGGGCGATCCACGCATGCACCAATTTGAACAGAGTGTGCTCACTGGCCCATCATCTAAATGCCAGATATTGTTATGCGGTTTCTTATAGCCTACTGAGTTATCCTCAACATTTATCACTGATCGAGAAATTGTACGCTTTCTTGGCTGTAACTAGTCTTGAATAAACTCTTAGCTACTTGTTCTCGCTAATTTTGCACATGCAGAGTTCCCTAACTTTGTACTTCCTAATTCCTATGTTCATATGGCAACACCACACTGTCCCTACACTTGGAAATTTTGCGGACGGGAAATTTGCGCCTACCTCTCTGTTTCGCTAACTTAAGAACCTATGCGCTGTCGCCTGCGTTCTGAGTAAATTCTAACAACAAAAGGTGTGTTGCGTTTCTTTAAAACAATATTAATATCACTTTTCTTATTTCCTTACGCATCCTTAAAGTTAGAAGACAACGACAATACCCTTTTACCTTAATTATCCTCCAGCTACTTCTATGCCTATTGTGAATAATGAAATTATGTAATTTAAATGATTAAATTTTAAATGCCTGATTTATTCCTGGTTCGTTTCTAGTCTAGCGTAATAGCAAGGCTAGTGATTGCTAATGTAACTAGATCCTGGTATTCGTCGCCAATGTCATAAACTGGGTCCTTGGTGTATGTGGGAATTTGAACAGTTTATTAAAATAGACTGCCTGTGTACCAAGGGGGTGCCAAGTTTATGAACAAAAGGAAAACTACTGGTAACTCACCTTAGAATCTTCCTGGATTTATTATACGTAAATAATGAAGGTCGCCATTTGGAATTAAAATTCTTTTACAATTAAAAGGGGTTTATTTACAGAGACTGGGGCAAATATGCAAGAAAGGAAAAAAAAAAAGAATGTAAAATGCAACCAATTTACAGGCACAAATTACATACAGTAGATCAATAATGCAGTGATTTACAAACAAGCAATGTAAACACGAGGGGCCACAGATACAACAACCCCGTTATAACAACTGACTCTGTTATGTTAAAAATTCATTCACAGACAATAGTACATTGGAAGGGGTGAATTCCAGGGTAATGGCAACCAGTTAATTAAGATGATTTCTGTGGGGGCAATGGATTCTTGTGATCAGGCTGCGACCAGGAATGCTTACAGAGTTGGATGGCAGTCATGCAATGGTCGAGCATAAATTTGCTGACTGGACAGGATAAGCAAACGTGTGCGCTAAACATGAGAGACTTGGCCAGTTACTGAAGTTAGTCTTCACCAGCGTAAAAAGGAAGGCAGCACCGGACTTGCGTCTGGGGCTGTAGTCTGGAGTCGTCTGCTGAGCGCAGTGCTGGGGAAACAGAGCGCGTATCCCACTTGTTGTTTGGTTCAAAGCCTCAGCCTGCATCTCACCTGCAAAGAGTCATACAGCCAGCAAAAGAGTGGAGAAAAAGTGGATCTTAAGATTAAGTACCTAAGAGGTTAAGTTCCTATCTATCTCACAGCCTAGCTACGTCCCCATACCCACAATGGCCTAGCTACTCCCATATCACGTGATGGGGGTGAAAGGGGGGTCCCTATTGTCCATTCCAGGTCAGCTGAGGTGGGGGCTATCCCTACATGAGTGGAAAATACAGGTGCTAACTGCTTTTCTCTGGTTCAAAATATGCATGGTCCTATCGCACCCGCCATGTTTTCTTAGCCCCACAGTCAAATGAAAGGAGAAAATGCTTCACAGAATAAGTAACTCACTGGCTGCTAAATAAGAGAGGATAAATTCTTATATATATATATATATATATATATATATATATATATATATATATATATATATATATATATATATATATATATATATATATATATATATATATTTATGAGGCACCCGGCGAGGGCAGGGCACTAAGCGCCACCACAGCCGAAATTGAGTTAGTAGTACGACACTTTTCCCCAGGCTTCCTTCTATGCATCAGTACGAGGTATGTTCAATAAGTAATGAGAAAATGTCAGGCGAGACACTAAATATGATTTGATCAAAATACTACTTCATGGTGAAGTACACATACATATATTCTATAAAATGACAAACTGGCAACTTCCTATATTTGTAGGTCTGAGTGCAGCGGTGAACGTGGTGGAACCAGTCTGATCCGGTTTACTGATCTGTGAACACTTGTCAAAATGCAGGGAAACGTGGAGCAACGTTACGCCATCAAATTTTGTGTTAAACTTAAGAAAACCAAACAAGAAGCTTATGGAATGTTAAAGGAGGCCTATGGGGCTGAACAGATGAGCCAAGCAAGTTTCTATTGGTGGTTTAGCAGATTTTCTGACGGAAATGAACAGGTTGAGGATGAACCCAGATCTGGAGCACCGAAAAGTGCACGCAAGGAGGAAAAACATTGAGGAAGTGCAAAGGTTAGTGATGCAAGACCATCAAATATCTGTGAGGATGCTATCTGAAGCTGTTGGTATTAGTATTGGCACAGTAGAGACAGTTCTGACCGAAGAGGAGTGAAGGAGTGGTCGGTGGTGCTTCCACCAGGACAATGCCCCATGCCACAAGTCAACACTGGTGACCACCTGGATGGCCGACAGGGGAATGAAAGTGGTACAACACCCACCTTACAGCCCTGACCTAGCCCCTTGCGACTTTTTCCTGTTCCCACACATAAAAGACAGCCTCAGGGGAACCAGATTCCAGTCAACAGAGGAGCTGAAAGAGGCATCGGAAAGTTACCTGAAGGGACTACTGAAAAAGGACTTTGAGGAGGTCTTCCATGATTGGAAGAGACGCATGCAGAAATGTGTAGCTGCGAGAGGCAATTATTTTGAAGGAGACAGTTGTGTTAGCTTATGAAAATAAATAGTGTCTCTCCTGACATTTTCTCATTACTTATTGAACATACCTCGTACATTGTATGTGACCTTAGGGTTGAAATATTATGGTCTAATATGCCATTGAACACAAGTACTTTTTCACCCTTACGGGATGTAGAAATTTCTGCCAACGGACTCGCTTGCATAAGGGTGCTTCTCAACTGTCCCGTAGTTCCCAACTATCTTCAACTATCTCCAATGAAAATGTGCACAGACTGGGTTCACGTTTTTATTCGCTTGCCGCTGCTCTATCTTGTATGATGGAACACAGAAACACCATCTCATTCTTTATCTCATCACATGCCCTTCTGTTATCAGATACTCTGATATTTTTCACTCCTTATGAGTATTTTCTTAGCAATCAATTAGTTTTTTTACCATGGCTGATAATGTTAATAACAGCAAACACCAAGAGATCAATATTTTTGAAGGTGACGTTATCAATAGTGATACAAGTGAAGATATTGTTGAACCTGGTTCTTCACGTGGTCGTAAAAGGAAGGCCCGTCCTGAAGCTTGGAAAATGAGTATTGCTAAGAAACTTCTTAAAGAAGGTAAGGCTTATACTAGCTGAAAGACTCTTAAAGAAGTAGAAGCCCGTGCTTGTGCTGACGGGTGTTTTCAGAAAGTTACTATGCCTGTGATAGAGGCATTGTTTAAAGATTATTGGGGCATGGGGAACTACAATGCCCAGACATCATATTTGCAGAAATTAATGGTTTCAGTGACAATAAAACGTCGAAGGAAACCCGCAGAGGAAAGTTCGCGTGCACAAACTATTTTGTGTAGTGTGATATGTGGAGATAAGCATTACAATGTGTGCAAAAAAGCTTTAATGGCTATTTTTGGAATAGGGGATAATAGGGTACGTGTTGTTTTAAAGAAATTGACATTGGGGAAAACAGCAGTGGCTGACAAGCGGGGAACAAACGCAAGGGTATCAAAATTTTCCTGGGAAAAAGCAGACCTTGTGCGTGAACACATTAAGAAGCTGCCGACCATGACATCTCATTATTCTCGCGCAAAATCTCGTAACCGCATGTACATGGAATCGAATCTTAGTGTTTTGAAGTTCTATGATATGTATGTGAAGTTTATTAAAGATGAGCACCCAAATGTGGATATTGTCTCTTTTAGTTATAGCAATGTGTTTAGGACTGAATTTAATATCGGTTTCATGCCTCCAGTTGTTGATAGATGCAACACCTGTGATTTACTGTCAGCAAATATTTCAAAATATAAACAAATGGGTTGTGAACAGGCTCAATTGGATGAAATGTAACGTGAGTTGGATGCACATAAAGTGCTTGCAACACAAGCTAGAGCTGCACTTGATAGCTTTAGTACTTCAGACAATGATGATTTTATGGCGTTGTTTCGATCTGCAACAAACATTGCCGACACCCAAGCTGAGCACTAGCGTTGCTTTTTATAAAAGAAAACTGTGGGCATACAAATTTTGTATTTTTAACGTGAAAACTCAGAAATCGCACCCAGTACTTCAGGGAATTTGACACTCAAGAAGGAGGAATGCTTAATGATACCCCTGAAGAAGAAGAGGTCCCAGTCAGAGATGCTAACGTTGATGATCTGGACATGAATTTCACTTGTGCTAATGTTTATGGTATTATTTTCAATAATTTCAAAGAATTTTATTTTTTATTTACCATTCATCAAAAAATTTATAAAACCATGTTATTGATTAAAATCCGGGAATTACAATCAATGTTTTTTTTTATTGCTATTTACGTTTTTTTTTGTATTGAGCTTTCTTATTTTTTATTATTTATTTATTTTGTGTTTGTGTGTGTGTGTGTGTGTTTACCATGACATTTTTTCTTAAGTGTTATAATGTCATTAATTAAGGAAGGGCCAAAAGAAAGTAAAATCAACCTTACATTTTATACTATAGCTTAAGCATACAGTAACATATAATAATGGCATAATTTTGGGATATATGGTACACAGATAAATTTTCTATAAAATGACGAAAACTAGGTTAAAATGGTATCGTTGGTTTCAAAGATATTGATGTTTGAAAACTTTAAATGCGTTTTTCTCAGTCTGTAAAAAACGTCGCTTGTGCCCTTGCACCGCTGGGCGCCTTTATATATATATATATTATATATATATATATATATATATATATATATATATATATATGTATATATATATATATATATATATATATATATATATATATATATATATATATATATATATATATATATATATATATATATATATATATATATAATGTGCCAGGGAAGAGTAAAGGGCGAAAGTAGTACTATAATGTGAGCTTAGGTACTAACTGAAAACTTCCTCCTTCATGGCTCGTGGCATCATTGTTTGGCGGGCTTGCGTCGTGTCAATAAGATCGTCGACGTCTGAATCTTCGACAACAAAATGGTACTCAAAATAAAGGAAAATATACTTTTTTGGTATTAAAGTGCATATTCATATTAAAGTCAGCGCCTTTGAAAGTAATGTTGCAAAATTTCAAACTACTGAAATGAAGAAAACAATTGTCGAAAAATACTGAAATCTGTTGAATGAGGAATACGAACATTTTTCTCACAGCTGCTGATTCAGAACCAAAATTCGTGACGTCACATGGGTGTGTGTGTGTGTGTATGTGTGTTCTATGCTTCGGGCTATAACTAAAAATTAAGAATATTTGCTATAATTTCCCAATTCTTTCCAATGTGTGAATAGCAAGAGTTGCTCATTTATCATGGAATTTTATATTACTATGATTATAAGTCTGGTTACAAGTTTTTAATTGAAAATTATACTCGGTACTTATAATACCGGAGCATCTTCTATTAGTTAATTGACAATGAAAAAAAAATTTTGGTCAGAATGGCTAAAAAAAATCTATAAATAGAATGCTGTATGAGTCGCGGCCTATGAATCTTTAACCACGGCCCAGTGGTGGCCTGTGCTATATCGTTGCCAGATGCACGATTATGGTTAACTTTAACCTTAAATAAAATCAAAGCTACTGAGGCTAGAGGGCTGCAATTTGGTATGTTTGATGACTGGAGGGTGGATGATCAACATAACAATTTGCAGCCCTCTAGCCTCAGTAGTTTCTAAAATCTGAGGGTGGACAGACAGACAAAGCCGGCACAATTTATCTTACCCCATTTTGGTATACATATGACTTACTATCTGGAAAAGAATACTGTGGGGGTAAAACATCACTGGCACCAAATGGGGTAGGGGTGGGAAGGGGATGACATGTAAAAATAACCGAAAATGACAGATATTATAGCGTCTAATCCACAGTTTTTGAGATCTCTGAGATGAATAGTGACACTCACGATGCCCTTTAAATCCAAGTTCAGCCCGATGGGAAGTGGCGGGGGGTGGGGGGGTGGTGAGAAAGGATGAAAACTTAAATGTCAAAAATGACAGATATTAGTGTCTATTCCATAGTTTTTGAGGTTGCTGAGATTAATAGTGACACTCCCGATGCCCCTAAGTCCAAGTTCAGCCCAGATAGGAAAGAGGGGTGAGAAGAGGTGAATTATAAAATGTCAAAAATGCTGGGAAGTGTAATTGAAGCAACTATCTTGACAGGAAAGGAAGAGAGTGAGAGGGAGAGAAAGTGAGAGAGTAGAGGGGGTGTTAGGGAGAAGAGAGAGAGAGAGAAGGAGAGGAAGTGAGAGAGAGAGCAGAGGGGTGTTAGGGAGGAGAAAGAGAGAGAGAGAGAGTTTACCAGTTGTCATTCAGAGTTTTGCTGGGCAGTGCTGGGTTGGTCAGCTAGTATATATATATATATATATATATATATATATATATATATATATATATATATATATATATATATATATATATATATATATATATATATATATATATATATATATATATATATATATATATATATGTGTGTGTGTGTGTGTGTGTAATTACTATCTATGTGCGTATTTTTCACATACTTTTTCTCCGTTTCGTGTAAGAATCAGCTTCGATTGTTCTTGAGCATTTTTTTCCATCGATCATTCAGACACACACAAACACACATACACACACATACATGTATATATATACATATACACACACATGTATTCATAAGCATAAAGAGGAAAGCAAGAAGGGAGAAAATGCAAAATATATACGATATTTGTGGAAACAGAAAGGAACTGTGAAGTCGACAAGGCAAACGGGAAGAAAGACGTTCATGTTGGTATTGCGAGAGAGAGAGAGAGAGAGAGAGAGAGTCAAAACCATCCGACGAAAGCACCCTCATAAAAGAAAAATCCAAAAGTATGTCCCTTAAAGAGGGAGGACTAGATGTCAAGACTCGTTAAGAAAATCCATCGAGCTCTCGAAGGGGCAAAATTGCCTCAGGGGTTTGGAAAGAGCGGAGATTCAAGCGGAGGGAGGCGAGAGATATCTGGAGCAACAGAAGAGAGAGGTAGAGAGCGAAGGAGAGAGAGAGAAAGAGAGAGAGTCCTTGCTCTTGAGCGCCTGCTCCACTTTCAAAATGAAGGCAAATGCCCATGCGCGGGTTCTCTCCAGGGGCCCGTCCGGCCTAGGACTCTGGCTGGCCACTCGAAGCTTTCCTGCTCACCTACAGACATCGCTGTGGCTGCCTGAGCGTGCCTTCGTCAAGACGTGTGTTGCCTGGTGTGTTTGCGTCAATACCTAACCCACCGTTCCGCTCCTGCGTTTGTCTGTACTCATAATGGATAGCACAGCTTTACGGCGCAGGGAAGCTGAACCTGAGCAGAATTCATAACTATTGGCAAACTCGAGTTTTCAAAAATAAAATTAAACGAAAATGATGTAGAAACGTGTGTGGGTTGAACGATTCAATAGTATTTGATTGCCTAACATAAACATTGCATTACGACAAAATATGTGATGGTTGAACTCGGCCCAAGGCTTGACAGCGCCACGATCAGCCCTTTTCAAGGAAATACAAGAATGTCTTTGCGAATGTTGGCTTCAATCTGACACTTGAAAATGCACCAAGAAAACGTCCATCGTCTGGCAACGTCTCAAAATAGTTCCCAATCGAAAACACAAATGTCCACATCTAGAAAAAGGCTGTTGGCTGGTAAGATACGTGTCATAATTTAATTATGCATGTGTATACATAGTTATATATATATATATATATATATATATATATATATATATATATATATATATATATAAATATAAATAAATATATATCTGTCTATCTGGACGTATAGGTATGTACGTATGTATATGTGTATATACATATATATGTATATATACAGTATGTATGTATGTATGTATGTATATATAAATAAATATATATATATATATATATATATATATATATATATATATATATATATATATATATATATATATTTGTATGTATATATAGTATATATGTATAATATAATATATGTGTATATATATTATATTATATATACGTGTCTATAAATATAAAATGTGTGTCAATTTAAGTGCATATGCTTACTCATTTATTTATTTTCCAGTCAAGGTTTTCTTACTCGACCCGACTATACTGCTGCTTTCACCCAAAGTGAAAGCAGCAGTGTTAAAGATTGCCAAATCTTTAACACTGAAAATTCCATACGTGAATATGAAACGACGATGCAGAATCAACTGCCCTTGCTGAATCTGCCCACGGCCATAGCGACGGTCTTTTCCGCTTCCGTGTTACCCGAGTCTTGTAGCTGATGTTTCCAAAGCAGCCACCTGTTATAGAAATTGAATTTGCCAACCACTAGGCGCCTTGCCACCGTTTGCGTTTAGAGACTAATGTTGGGTAATCGGCAAAGTCTATTTATCGACGGATGTCATGAGAGATACGCAACAAATTTAAAGGTGATGTAATTTTGCAAATGCTTGAGTCACACTCTTCGCTAATTCTTTTCTAACTGTCTATCTGCTTTCGTAGTTAGCAGTTTGGAGAATAAGATCGAAAGGTTAGGAAAATAATTAGGCCAGATTAAATGTCATACAGAATCGTCGAATACAATCTGTATCTATGTGTTAGATGTCACGATTTATCAGTTATGTTACAAGATTTTCATAAGTCTAGTGGCATCGTGATGTGCTTCGCGATACAGTCTAGCTTCGGTAACATCGGTTTTTTTTTAAAAGATAAGAACTCGCTTACATGCGCATGTCTTCTTGCATATATTGGGAAGAGCCTTCATTCTTCTTATCAATGTTATGACTGCGGCTAACGTACGAAAAAATACACCTCCGCTTACAGAAGGATGTTTGGGAAGTTTTGCTTATTTGAACGCGGGCAGTGAGCTTATTAAATTCAAAATTGGCTTATCTATGAAGACAATAATAAACAACCCCAATATAAAAACGTTTTTCCTCTTCTTTCTGCTGTGGTCTCCTCATTTGGCGACTTATCTGTGAATTCAGTGTACTTTAATATTTCGTAAGCAAACGCCTTCATAGCAACCAGAGGTCACCTTGAAACTCTTGCTATGAATCTGTTTAAATCACAGGCGTTCGGATACTGGTCGCTCGTCCCTAATATCAGAGCTAAATTTGTATATCCCTAGACTGCCATAGGAGAAAAGACTCGCGAACGCTCCTTAAACATGAAAATAAATTATTTCACTTTCGTTTGTAGTATAAAAGTGCCAAAGATAAACATCTAGATCCTGAAGTATTGGGACGTCCGAAAAAGGCTTTCAGTCAGTTTACCTAACTGTTTTTTCTGCATTTTTTTTTTTTGCCTGTTTATGAGGTAGAGTGCTGTTGATCTTACTTCTAATTAATTATATATTTGTTTGCAGTAACAATACCAGGGCAGCGCTGATTTACCAATAATTAGACTGCCATATTATATTATAGGGAGTTTGATTATATTTCTTTGCCAGTAAAATATCAATGCAAAATAATTTATCTTTTGTCGTTATAAAGGCTGTACTAGTCTCTGCTGGAAATTAAAATATGCACGCACAAGGAGGAGCACAGCTTTATATATATATACACACACATATACATGCATAAATATATATTATATATATATATATATATATATATATATATATATATATATATATATATATATATATATATATATATATATATATATATATATATAAAGCTGTGTACCTCCTGTGTGCGCACATTTTAATTTCAACAAAGACTTATACAGCCTTTATAAAGACAAGAGATAAATTATTTTGCATTGATATTTTATTGGCAAAGAAATATAATCAAATTCCCTACAATATAATATGGCAGTCTAATTATTGGTATACAAACAGCGATTATGGATGACGTGCATACATACATTATATATACTGCATATATATATAATGTATGTATAGGTGTCATCCATAATCGCCATTTGTATACACGTCATCAATAAAAGCTATTTTATTTATCATCGAAGTATGTTAAATAATGATTTTATAGTAAGCAAAAGAAAAAAATCTTGTTGTTGACAGGTAACTCTTCAGTTAAATCTTAGCCGACTTATAAATATCTTTCGATTCCTTGCGTGACATTTTCATTTGAATATAATGTATACGTATTAATGGCTCTTACTGGAACTGAGATTAATGAAGAAAACCTAGCAAAATGAATTGTAACGATCTATGTATTCCTGTAATGTTTACTAGATACGTTGTGTGTGCTGATTCGTGATAATGCAGCAACGAACGATCACCACATTTCATTGTTAATAATTCAGAAATAAATGGTCTTTCTCCAATGTAAAGAAATGAAATCACATTTCATATTTCTCTCCGTATCGAGGAATATTTTCAAGGTTAGAAGGGGCGTGTCACTAAAGCAGCAATTGGCACATGATCTTTAAATAGAGATGTCTTGTTTACTGAAAGTTTTTCTCGTTATTTCCTCATTTTATATTTGGTATTTCTTCGTTAATATTCTTTGACACTGGACAGATTTAAGAGGAGTTTTTGGAAGAACTGAATATCGTTATTTATCTTCACTTTATATTTGGTACGTCTTCGTTAATTTTCTTTGACACTGGGCAGAATTAAGAGGAGTTTTTGGAAGCACTGAAAATTGCAGCCTACTGACTGTTGTCATATGTGCGCTCTCTGATGCAAAAAGGGATTATTCCGTAGAGGAAAGACTGAGTCTATGAAAGATTAATTTACTGATCGATAAGCTGATGAGATGGAGGTGGTTTCATATAATATTTGAACTGTCAGTGGCCAAAGGGTTTAATGAGACCAGTTTTCATGACCCTTACTGCTATTGTTTACTTACCTATCCAATTCATTCCTATTAATCAACAAATTCGTTTTCAAGTACAGCAATTTGCCCGTCCCTTCCAGGAATAGGACCGCCAGTTGTCTTAATCATTTTCTCATTATCTAATTAGATTCAAATTTCCTCCCGAGCCGCAGCTGTAAGTCAGTTTTTTAAATTCTCTTGACGTTGCGTGTTTCTGGATAGAATCTGTACTCTTTCTTCTTTGTCATACGGGGGCGGTGTGTGAGAGCGTAGAAGGGAGCTCTTCCCTTCGTGCGGTAACCCGAGTTGAATGTTATAAGACCTTTAATCTCGTTCTTGCCTAATGGATAATCAATCTTTCCCGTACGCACCAGGTAAATCACTTAGCCTGATCAGTTTAGGAAGATCTTATCAATACTACGTACCCTCATGCATGGTAAATTATAAAGAGACCGATTAAGTGTATGCGTTTGCGTAAACAGAATGCAGTGCATGCATAGTGTATATAAAAATATACGCATATATATATATATATATATATATATATATATATATATATATATATATATATTACTATGTGATCCTTTCCCCTTTAGAAGGTGTTGACCCCACAAGGTTACAGCCTTTGGTGTTTCAGAAAGTCTAGAGGGGCGTAATTGCTAACTCCTCGTCCTTTGTTTGACGAACCCAGCTTCCCGGACTAGAGGGCAATGAATCGAGAGCGATCCCTGGACCTAGCAAATATGAGTAAAACACTATCAATCCATACACCTGGTATTAATGGAAAGTTTGGGGTGCTCAGAAGAGAATAAGATCATTTTCTGAAGTAGGTTTTCTGGAATGTTCAAGGGTTTGGCAAATGATTTACCTATAAGCCTTACCAAAAACTATGCAATGTCACCTTGTGGTGCTGTTGTGTTCAGTAGGTCAATGAACTCAGCAGGTGATTGAAGCAAATCCTACTGGTACATAATTTACGAAAATCTTGTTAAGGACGTGGCTTCTCTGTTTGTGGGCGATGTTATCTGGTTTATATTAGGTCCCAAGCGACCTGTTAGCCTTAACAGCCCTTACCAGAATCTTGGCCATAATCTTCCACCACATTTGGGAACTTATATCGTCTTGGTTTTATCTGCTGCTTCTGCTATTTATAGTGTCTTTCTGTAGAAGTCCGATATTTTTTCAGTCGCCGAGACAGGAGTATATTTTGGAAAATTGGTTTTGACAGTGTCTCATGAAATAAATAAAGGTTTAAGAATAAATGAAAGAATGTTACTCAGATGATGACCCTTTATACATTTACTAATAAGCATAGCGAACGTGAACCAATGTAAGTTCCAAGGAGGATTACTAAATATGAGACAGTCATTCCCTGGCCAAATGCGTGAAACTCCCTATGGGGCCTTTTGACTGCAATTGTAAACTCACTTCAAAAGTTTTGGTGCTTTGCCGGATGATACCCTGATAGAAGAAAATATAGTTGAGAATATTAAATTGTCACCTTGGTTGTCAAAGGTAAAGGTGAACGTATCGCAAAACTTGTGGCCCTTTAAATTTAAAGATACGTGAATAGACCATAGTTTTCTTTATCTAGATACTTATCAGTGATCAATGTGTTCTGTCGTTAGATTTTGTATAGGGCGTTTACCTGAACTTATGTTTGTTATTAATTTTGCATAGAAATACGAAATATTAGTGTTAAATATGGTTTTCAGTGCTATTTCCGACAAATGACTATAAAAAAAAGCAGAAAACATGGCTGCTCTTGAACTTCAAGATGGAGAGATGCTTTTCACCCTAAAGTTAATTTCCAGCATGAAATGAAAGTTCGATAACGAACAAATTTATTAGAGAATAAATACAACATGTAAGGAAATTAGATGAAGTGAAAAGATGATCGCAATATTAATAACTGGCACTTAACTAGATTCAAAACTGAATCGCACTAGTCATCGAAGCAATTACATGATTAATGTTTCGGAGACCTTTTGCCCCCTAACTGAATTATCAATAAAATTATTTCTCGTGGGTCATTATCTTTATCATATTGTATTTGCAGTTTTTTGTTTATGTTTTTACGGTCACCGCCAACGGGCTTGTACTGAACACACCGCAAAGGTGGATACATGCCAGGTTAAAACCCTTGGGGGTCACTATCCAGGAAAGATCCCATGTATTTAATATAAAGCATTGGGTGTTGATTCATCGAAGCACATCATTTCTTTATGATGAAAGTATGTATCTACATCACAAATTTATTGTTTGGTAGTGCCTCTGCAGTCCATGAGTTTCGTGTTCAGGAAACATATAATCGAGTGTACGTGCGCATTTAATTGTGCATATCCTTTCATTATAATGTTAATAATATTCTACATGACAGTTTGCATATTTGGACTCACTTCAGGATGGAAGTTGAGATACTTGAAAAAATACAGGAGACAGAAAGTACAAGAAAAAGGTTATTCCACTTGGAAAAAGGACAACGATAAGAAGAAAATAAGCTTTTAATGATCCCATTTGGACATTTTACGACATGCATCATCTAATATTAATGCGTCCATTTATAAGTCAATAAAAAGTAGCTAAAATAATTGATATAATGCCATTTTTTCTATAGAACTATGGGGATGATTGGCCCCATTTCTCGTCGTCCTTGCCGTTGTCATTATAACCATCTGTTTTTAATCAAGTTGAAAAGAGGATCTAACGGCAGAAAATCTTGACTGTTCATTCTTTTCCCATCTCTTAATTCCATGAAGGCTGTTGACAGGAACATATTACTATTTCCCATTTCGCAGAGAAATATGAAGTTCTTACACGCCCGACTTGTGCTCCTATCAATTTTTGGGGATAATGCACAACACAGGACAGATAATAAAGACTCCGACCGCCGCAGATATCTTCTCAAGTGGATCTCCGGGTGCGCCTCGCTGTCTGGTCTTCGTAGAATGGTTTCCGAGGTCTGATTCCTCGAGGCTTCCGACTGCTGGAAGCTTAGGAAATATAAGTAATGACTGGATAATCGAGTCGATACGAATAATAGTAATATTGTTCTCTTAGCCAAACTTGGTTTTGTCTGCTTTTTCCGTGTGAGGCCCGATGAGTCAGAAAGTTAATTGGCTTTATCTATCCCTGATCTGAAGCTGCATAACATCAGTAAGATGTAAACGTAAAAGATGGAGTGACATGGACTTGGTTTAGAGATGTATGTTTAAAAGAAGCGTAGTGGAAGGAATTCTAATGACGCAGTCCCAACGAGTGGTGTATTTCTGTAAAGGCAATCGTTTTGCGGTCGTGGACCTCTGGTATGCGAAGCCTCCACGGTAACTGTAAAGCGTGTTACATGATCTGTACACGTGAATGGAAAATATATTTTTGATCATGTTCCACTGATTTGTATATCAGCTCTAGTATAAACTATGTGGTTAAATTAATCTTGAATGACAATTGTGAAAAGCCATAACTGGTTACCTGCGTGCGTGGAATTTGTGTGAAATAGCGTGTGTGAGAGATGTTCGAGGGATTCGATGGGGAGACGCTGCCAGAAGAGGCAGTCCCATTTTTTTACCCTTTTTTTTGTAATAAAGACCCAAAAAGTACAAGACGTGTCTTCTTTAAAACCACCATGACAACAAATGAAGGAGAATGAGCGAGAATTTAAAAATCCTCCTAAGTGATTCATGCACTTCGGTTAACATTCCAAGGGAGCTAAATTTTTCTAATTTCTTTTTATTTGATACGTAATACATAAAGCTATGGCTAGATTTTAAAATAATAGACATTGGCGGTGTTGGTGGTATCCTATTTCCGCGAGCTCTCCTGTTTCGTATAGTTTTGCTATCAGCTGAATTATTTCAGTTTTGCGTGCGGTCATTATAGACATGTTCTAATTATCTCTAATGTCTTCAAAATGCAGAAAGCAGTCGATATCGTCTCAGATGGTTGGCGGCAACTTTTCAGTGAATTACCAGAGCAGCAAAGGCTCTCTCGTCTTTAATGCCTCTTGTTATTCAGTATCCTAAAACCTTGAAGCCCTTAACATTAAATGAACAGGTTTTCCCTGCCGAAGTTTCATGCATTAACTGATACTTATGTAGAAATGTCTCCATTCCTGGTGGTTCTGTGACAGGCAGTCGCTTTGGCATTGCATTTTTCAATTGTTTTTTCTTTAGTTGCGCAGAATGTGTTGGCAGTTGGGTAATTTATCTTACGTACAAGTTATTCACTTGTTTACCCTCTAACTTACGCTCTCTTGGACTGTTAAGTGACTGACTCTGATAGTCTCTAATTAGGCTAGAGAGAGAGAGAGAGAGAGAGAGAGAGAGAGAGAGAGAGAGAGAGAGAGTTGATGAAGTATCGAGATATTCCAAGTTTTAGGGCTGGATCGAAGCGATAAGGAGGATTAGTGTATTTTTAGCGATAAGAGTGACGGTGGCCCTTTCTTTCATGGTTGGTATAACGCAGTGACATTTAATGTAATGGATTCAGTAACTGACGTCTTCTTTCCTGCTTCTACCAAAATGAATATTGGCATTGTATTATCTTAACTGGTATTTTTTATAAAATTTGATATATATGGACTAAATTTTGAGTCAATTTTTTTTTTAATTGCAAACTTGTTGGATGTACCTGCTTATTCTTTATCAGACAGATCTAGGCTTGTACCATGTTACGTATGCGACAGTTAGATAGATTACACGCAGATTTTATTTCTGATAGTTTACAGTGTTTGGAAGGTTGTACTCCATCTAGAGTACAATCTATAAACTTGCAATTCCTCTGCTTAGAGAAATCTTCCGCCACACATTAAATCTGAAGAAATATCAGTCAGATGGTATAAAGGGTTAATTTGCCATTTCACTCAGCCCAACTGGTTTCATGGCTAGTGGTACACGTCATGAGAAAATGTTTTTATGCCCCTTCTGACATGCTTAAAGTTTCTAAAACTATATCATTTTGAAGGCAGAGACATAAGATTTCATATGTATCACATATTGGTAATCAGGACTCAACATTTTTGTGGTACGCCCAAAGATCAAGGACAAGATTAGACTTGGAGGTTAAAGGTCAAATAAGAACTTAACCTTGTCCATACAAGGTAAGAACTGTACATTTGGCACGTACGTTCCGTGAATAGCCTATAACCGATGTGCTGAGTGATATCAAGGTCAAGGTTATATTTGGTGGTCAGGGATCAAACAGTAATTCAACCTGAACTATTTGAAATAGAAAGTTCATATTTGACATACTAAAAAAATGAAGCCAATGTGCAGTGAGGTCTAGGCCGTGTTTACAGGTCAAAGGTTGAATAGGAATTTGCCGCTACCGATGGCGTGTTTTGTCAGAAACGCGTCTTATTTACTCATGTAAGGAGTTATGCCTAAGGGATCTTTGGGAGAACCACAAAAATGTTCAGCCCCGATCACCAATATGTGATACATATGAAATTTTATGTCTCTGCCTCCAATGATACCAAAATGATAGAGCTTCAGAAGCTTTAACCATGTTGGAAGGGGTATTAAAACATTTTCTCATGACGTGCACCAACTCTCCTAAAGCACCCATTTTCATTTTGAAGGACCTACTGGTATAAGGATATGTTTTTCATATGTTTATTCAGTGGTTCTAAATTTTATGTCTGTCAAACAAAGTCAAAGTCTTTTCAAGCACTATGATTTTATGGTCTTTGGAGGTGAAGACTTAAGAGAGATATATATATATACTGTATATATATATATATTATATATATATATATATATATATATATATATATATATATATATATATATATATAAATGTATATATGAATATGTTATTTATTGGTATTGGGGTTTAGCAGCTCATTTCAAGTCCAAGGATCAAGGTAGTTATCACATTTAGAGTCCATAGGTCAAAAAGGAATTTAACCTTGGCTATAATATTTGAACCGTGCATGCTAAAGGCTTCATATTTGACACTCATACATCATTGATGAAGCAGATGTGCAGAGTAATGGCAATGTTACTGTCATGCTCAGAGATCAAAAGTCAAATTATTAGAATTTAATATTGGACAAAACTTTCTCGTATTATATGCGATAGAGACCACATTTGAGTACCCACTCCACTAATGACATCAGAGTGCAGTGTAAGGTCAAAAAAGAGACTCGCTACCAGCAGAGAAACAGAGTTCAACAACCACATCTTTTTTTTCTTCTTGAGCACTAGCGGTGGTTGACTTCTAAAATGTGAAATTTTTCTCTCCTTATGTTGTCTGTTTTGTTAATTAAAGATTCGTAGATACACACATGTAAACACACTCACAGACTCATTCGTAGCCAACATGACTAATTTATCATATACTTTGGCATAGACGCTTCCTGACCTGTATCACTTTTGCAGGTTTGCGTAGCGGGAAGAAGATTTTCCTGCTCAAGGACAAGGTTCCTGCGCCAGTCATCGTGACTGTCTTCCTAGGAGCTACCATCTTCATCATCATTTTCACCACGGCCAAACCCAGCTCTCTGGATCCCAAGGGACAACACAAACGTAGGTTTTAGTTTTATCTTTTAACCCCAGATATAAAACGTATGTTAAAAAGAAGCCTATGCCCAACAGTTTTACATAGAGATCTGTCTTTATTAGGTGCTTCCTGGACTGAGAGGTCACTAATATCCCAAACTCACCTGACAAGAAGGGAGGGAATTCTTGATAGTAAAGTTAGCGTTAAAGAAAAGATTTAGTAGCATTGTATTATAGATATCATATTATATATATATATATATATATATATATATATATATATATATATATATATATATACTATTTTTACATAAACTATGGTTTTTCCTGTTTTTGTATGGTAATTTTGATTTTTACATTTATCAACAAAGCAATAATAACATAAAGAATAATAAATATTTTGTTTTGTTTGGTTTAACATACAAACCAAACCAAAATTAACCCATCCTTGCATTTAACAATCGTGAGCATAAACGAAAGACAGTTGTCAACAGGCATGGTAAAATATTCACTAAACACAATAGAAGCAGCTGAAGAAATTAGTGCATGATCATTAATTACAGGGACTCCCAGACCTAACCTTACCTAACTTAGCATAACCTACAGTTGTGCATCCTACCTGACCCTGGACCTCTCCTTTCAACCTTGACTAAAAATTGTGGCAGTTGTTTTTTCAGGGAGGCATCCAAACTTAACCTAATGCTGGGTGCCACTCCTTGCCCGGCCATAAGGGTTTTGTACCTCATGGACCCCCTTAACCTTGAGTAAAATTGAGGCAAAGGTAGTCTACATATTGGGAAAATCATAATGAAGCGGAGTAGTTATACAGAGAGTTTAAGGTGCAGCCTCTCTTGTATCTCAGGAATCTTACTAAACTTACTATAAGAAATCTCTGTGTGTGACTATACATCTAACGTTTCTTGACAAGGCATTCTATCTAAATTCAATCCACTGGGCCTCAGAAAGTCGACTTCCGGTGAACGCTAAGGATTTCCTATATTTGTAATACATATCACTTTATTCCATACTACTTGTGTTAGACTTCAATAAGAAGGGATGGTTGAACGAATCTTAAATCTAAACCATCCCGTCTTATTGAAGCCTGCTGCATCAGTGTATCATTGAACTACATATTTTATGAAAGTCTTGCATGATATTCCTGTACCCAAAGCGTCTAATTATAGAAGTTAAATCCACTCCCTCTTCCCGGTCTGTGTCATTGTGCACCCTGGCAATATGCGAAGGCATCTTTTTAATGCTCATGTTTTTGGCTGAGTATTTGCTGTAGAAGGTTGTATCCACTCCGGAGGAGAGACTGTCAATGAATCAATGAATATTGCCTCTGTACTAATTTACTAACAGACGGAATGCCTCCTTTCATTTTCACAGCTATCGAGGATCAAGGAGCAACAACCACATGTCACCAACATATTGACAACCACACCAGTCGCAACACACAGACAAGTGTTGATGAGCAGAGTATGTATATCACTAAAAATCCTTGTTACAAGAAATCCTACAGCACTCTTTGAACGTGTTAGCTTCCCTCCTGACCAGATTTTTAGTGGAAAGAGAAAAAATTTTAACGCTGTCTTGCCGAGGAGCTACTAACAGAATGTTTGCACCAAATATTTGCTAATAATAATTACGTGAAAGGGCACTTCGCTTTTAATATGGTTTCGCTCAACACTTTGCAAACAATTGTAATGCTCCTGGATGACTGGAGTTAAGAACGCGAGCCTTGAGTACCTTCAAGTAGTTATTCTAGAATATTTATTGATGAAAAGCGACGCTGGAACAGCTATGCCGGATATCATTGCTAACTAGTTTTATAAAACACTTTCCTAAAGCTTCTTTCTTCCCATATCACAAGCTGCTTGCAAAATCGCTGGTAGGCCAAATCATACCGCTAATTATGACCAAGACGTAATATCACAAACAGAAATACACTCGCCAGTAATTTCATTCTTGTTTTTTGGCTAGAAACTGAAGCACAGGAAACTCGGAAAATTGTAAATGCCATTAAATTTATAACTCTGAGAAATAACAGATCAGCATTACCATGAATCAGTATCCCCTCATTTTTCCGACTAATTTTTAAAATTCTCCACGTCTAAAATACGAATTGTCAAAAAATTAAGTAAAAGAAAAAAAAAAAAACTTGTACATTTCACTATAATAGTATCTAACTTTTGTCTAACCACCCCCACCCTCTTCACTGCAGAGGTTTCGGGCTTCATTGTGACCTATTGCTACTCACAATAGAACTTTCACGCATCTCTGTTTGCACCAGTCTCAGACCAAGCATCACGTAATGCTTCAATAACCATAGTGTCGTCTCTCACTACCCAAATAGGATTTAATGTTTATTCAATCTTCCTGCATGATTCCCGATAGTGTGAGGCTATGTAATCTCCTAGATCTAGCTGCTTTGTGTTGGCTTGTGTTCTGGTTATATTAAGACACTAATCAACTGGTGTCTGCTGATTTATCGCACCATTTATCCGTTATCATATATCTGGTAACTGCATTCACCTTCCCAAACAGAAATGGAGCAATTTTAAGAAGTTGATGAACTTTCCTGCAAAGTTCACCTATATTAGAGAAAAATGAATGTTGGTCTTTAGACTGAGCTATGATCTTGAAAAATACATCAAAAAGAAAATATTTTGGGAAAAAAAAACAAATTCAGCCTCCAAAGTGACTGTTTAAGTTTCATCAGATCAGAAAAACTAGCTGTAGGGATTCAGAGTGACCTTGGGCCTTGAAAAACAAGTCAAGGTAAAAAATAAGGAGAACTACTTTTGATAGTGCTGAATTCTGAAGAATAGAAGCTTCCTGCTATAATAATTTCCGAGAAATAATTGAAGACTTTTAAATTTCACGTTCATATTGACTTTTCACCTTGTAAAATAGGCCAAGATAAAAAAATATTTCGGGAATCTAACCACTAACCCGTAAAGTATGTACCACCAAGATTCAAGAAAATTAAAGAAAAAGGGAAGAAGATTAGGAAGAATAAAACTGATCACGCAACAAGCAATTATAGCCGGCGTCCCATCACGACGCAGCCGAATGATTATTAAAGGGTGATAGATTCTGGAATTCTTAACAACCCATTATATTACTTTCGCGTGCTCATGTACGTCAGTAGGCAAATTTGTATTAAGAATATTGATTTTTTTTATTTGTGAAGTTATACTTATTTGCACTTACAACGCACACATACGCGTGTGTGCGCGTGTATGTACGCCCGCGCTGGTGTGTTTTATTGTGTATGTGCACGTGTGTGGGAAGTTCGGGAAGAGGATTATATGGATTTTATGATTAGTAATTAGTAAAGAGACGGGAAGCGACTGCAAGATCCAAAATATAATCCCAGGTTTACAATCATGGCACATCGCCAATCTTCTTGCATGCTGTTGCCAAATTTCGCGTTTTTAGCCAATTCGTCCCTTCGTCGTGAGCTACACCCCTCGGTCTCTAAATCACCCATGGTCTCGAGTCCAAATATTTCCGGTCGTGCGTCTATCATGAAAGCTTTTAAAGAATCGAACGAGAAGCCTATAGCGTCTGAGGAGTACCCGCGCTGGAAGGAGGAGTGCCATCTCAAAGTCCATTTCTTTCCAGTTGACGACGGCATCGCGGAGCGAGGAGAGACCCTCCCCCACGTAGATTCATGTTCCTTCACGACTGGCTTCCGGAGGAGGCTCGCAGCCACGGTGGCAGAGGTGGAAAGAGAAATTCATCGACTTGCAGGTATTCCAGGTCTCATAACACTTCCTGGTTGGATTTTAGATGTGAAATAGATATTGAAGAATACGCAACGTTTGTAAAATTTTCTGTACACACGCGTATATATGAAATTTTGTCGCTACATTGTGCTATTTTTTTATCTTCACAATCCTTAAGCTACAAATGTCGTTTAATAACAGATTCACTTATTGAAAAGTCGTCTTTTCCCAACGATTCGGTGGTTCGAGTCCATGGTGACAGATGGCTCATCACTTATAGAGTCCCCTTCGGTGTTTATTCCAAGGTTGAGTGAATTTGATATTAAACAACATTTGTGGCTTAAAGTTTGTGAACATAAAAGATGTCAAGGTGTAAGTGACAAAATTCATAAAAATCTACGTGTTTCAAACGCACCAGTCAGCTATCATGGTGGAGGTGGGCTGGTATCGACTCAAAAGTACAAAAACAGAATTAGACAAGGCATATGTACGACAAAGTCGTTATCAAGTTATTCCTAACCATTCGGTGGTTCGAGTCCACCTGTGGGTGGATCGCTCATCACTTATAAATTTTCCTTCGATGTTTATTCCTAGGTTGAGGGATTTGATATTCAACGACATTTGTAGCTTAAGGTTTGCTGACGCTTATATATATATATTATATGTATATATATATATATATATATATATATATATATATATATATATATATATATATATATATATATATATATATATATATATATATATATATGTGTGTGTGTGTGTGTGTGTGTGTGTGTGTGTGTGTGTCATAAGCTGCAAACAACTGCAGTGAAGAAGATAAATCCTTATATCAGTAAAACAACTGAAGAACACCTATACTTCGGATAGTGCTTCTACCTTTCATCAAGCTAATAGTTTTGGTAGTACAGAGAACTACTTGTACAAGATTTCTGAAGCAATCTCAGTGAGGTCATTCTTATTATGTTTGATTATTAATATGAATCTGGAAGGCGGAATAGACCAGATCAGATGAAACTTTGTGAGTTTCAGTGCATCAGTATTATTTCCTTCCTATCTGCATATTTTCTTGGAATAATGCTTAAACACTTATGATTTCTGCCAATCAAATTTGCCGGCATTTTATCTTTGAAATAAACAATGCTATCACAAGGGTAAGCTTATCTAAGACGCTGGTTGTGTTTTTCTTATCTTCACAAAATATTCCTAGAGCTTTCAGCCTTTGTTGAAAGGTAGACAGCCTTTTGTAGACCCTTAAATGGACTTCTGCTCACATGCTAAACATCATATTTTATGGCCTGCAGTAATTTCAAATTTGTCCTTTGCGGGGAACGAATAGCTAAAAAATTCTTTTTGATTCACTAATACTTGCATGTGAAGTATCTGAAGTACTGGTATCTGGATTTCAAACATGTAGAAATTAAGAAAATTACTGAGAAGAGAAGTATGGTAACCTCAGTACGATCATTTATGCTAAATCTAAAACATGCTTAGCAGATGCTCACTTGCACAGTCCCACACACACGCATATATACACTCATATTATGTGTATGTATGTGTGTACGTGCTTTGATGGGTGCTAGTATGTTGTGATTTAGACCTATGAGTTTGGTTAGCTTGGTTAGAATATTCGGAATTAACTTTAACATAGTTTACTTTTCTTACACAGTCTTCTACATTATAACTTCCATTTAACCTCTCTTTAAAATCAGGTAAAAGAGGAGTTATAGATGCCAACTGGTCTTTGAAGCTTGCAGCAGTAGCAGAAGAACTGGACCCAAGGATTGCTTTAAGAACCAAATCCTCTTGGGATTACTCAGCCAGGCTTCCTGGCATGAAACCTGTGCCGCAGCCTGAAAATGGTACAAGGCATGTCTGCCCAGAAGTGTATCTTGGTCCAAAGCATAGCTCTCATTATGGCCAAACTGGAATGAAAACTCAAAAATGTTCGTACGTCCCAGACTTCAAAAATGTCCTTACGGTAGTGCTTCCAGCAATTTCTTGGACACCTAACATCACTAATTTTGTAATTGAACAGATACGAAAGTTTTATGATGTCCCCATCATTGCAGCTGTAGATTCAGCAGATGAAATTGAAATTGAAAGAAACGTGTCTAAATTATCTGTTGAAAAAGTTCCACAGGGCTATGAGAAGGAAGGAAGATTCATGAATGAACTCACAAAGAAAATCACAACTCCATTCATCTTGATAGCGACATCTTTAGCGCACTTCAATAACCAGTCATCTCTTGAAAGATTGGTAAGGGTTCTAGATGAGTTACAAAATGTCAAAGTTGTTGGAGGAGCTGCCAGAGACCTTGATGGACATTGGATTCATGGATGTCTTCAGCAACGTATGGCCAACTATGAAGCCCACTATAGCATGGGGTATTATTACTCAAAATATGAATGCATGTATTGTGATGATCTTTTAACTCCATTCCTTACTACCACAGCATTTTTACGCAAAATTCAATTCACCGAGGACCTAAGTGGCAATGCTTTATATCGTGATTGGTTTGCAAAAGTTCTTGTCAATGGCCATTTAACAATGGTGTGCCCTGATGTCATGTTTTATGTCAGTAATCACCCAAATATAACCAAGCAGCAGTGGCTGAAGGTTGCAAAGCACTGGTCTCTTGAAAAAATTGTGTCATATGATGGCAAAGAATACCGTTTTGACTGCAGCTCAGTTGGTATAACTTGTAAAAACCCTTTGACAATAATACAGTCCTTCCTTCTGCCCCCCTGCTGTAGAGCTGTGATGGAAAAATATCTTGGATACTTGATAGACTATGCTAAAGAGCACAATTTAGCTCATGAACTTCAAGTTGGATCTGCTCTTGGAGCCATGAAAATGGACGGCTACTTACCATGGGACTTTGATATGGACATAATTTTTGAGTGCAAAGACTATGAAACGTGGTTGAAATCAGGAAAATTTCTAAAGCCTAAACACTGTAATCCTACAGTTAGCAGCAAGAACATATATATTACAGTGCGCTGTCCTAATTTCTTTCTAGAGCTGTATTGCCACGAGTATAATGCCACAAGCCAGCAGTTTCTCCCAGAGGAGTACCAGCATATACCAACTACAATCAAATACTCAGGGAAAGATGTTGTTGTAAGTGCCAACCCTGGACTCCACACAAGAAACAGAATGGGCATAGACAGTCTAAAGCACGCAGCACACTGGAGAACGTTGAAGGTTTCCAAAATAGGGAAAGCAAAGGGGGGTTACGACCACCCTGGGATCTGGAATCCTTGCAGGAATCCCAAACACCACTCCTGTCTTGATCGTTATCCTGGAGATGGGAATCTTCCATTCAAAGACCCATTCCTCCAGTTATAGAAATTCGTAAAACTGGATTTTCTGTAACATCCAACTCTATAACCTAGAAACAAAAATGCATTTAGTGGCCAAATGAACTTTGAAACGTAGCATTTTCACAACGGGTGAAGACACAAGATAGGGGACCAGTCACATAGTTTATATTAAAGTATAACTTATATTGTCGATAGTACATGTTAATCTTGTTCTCAACAGCCTGTTGTTAACCTTTTGTGAAATCTAAAGAATATTTCAACAATTTTGTGATAATTCATTTTATAAATAGCACTGGTTAAATGAGGAAACATGCTGTTGATTCGAATGAGTAGTTAGCTGCCATTTTTAAGAAGTATTATACTCTTACTTATCATCACTCATTACCTTGACTGTAATGAAGAAATCAGTTCATAAAAATAGAACTCTCATCTGATATTCATTGGCCAGTATAATAGATGGCATTTTCTTATAAAACTGTGATTATTGACGCTTTAATCAATAATGGAAGAATTAAGATTTCTTTCGTGAAGTATTATTATACAATTATGTACTTGAGGTTTTAAAAGTTGGTGATGATCCTTTTTCTATGTAGCCAAAAATAAGGACCGTAGTGTGTGTCATTAGAGTAGTATTTTTTCTTCTTTCGTGATGACTTATTCTTGATAGTAAAATTATCTCACTATATATATTATTCACTATATATATATATATATATATATATATATATATATATATATATATATATATATATATATGTATATATATAATATATATATGTATATATATATATATATGTATGTATATAATATATATATAAATATATATATATATATATATATATATATATATATATATATATATAAATATATATATATATATATATATATATATATATATATATATATATATATATGTATGTATATATCTATATATATATATATATGTATATATACACAGTATATATATATATATATATATATATATATATATATATATATATATACAGTATATATATATATATGTATATATAGTTAACACGAATATATTTGTATCCACAAGACCAAACAGACGCATATAAACGATGAAAGGCTTTCGATATTTCAAAGACGACCAGTTCTTGCTGAGAATCTTTTTCGTTTTCCATGAAAGCCTGTGGTGCCACGGGAAGTGCCTTTGCTGCAGCCTGTCCATGTTTTCCTGATAGGTCCCTTTTTTAAGGTAGATACTCGCTCAAGGAGAAAAGTGTAACGACTATCGGACTTACATAATTTCATCCCTCTTAAGTTTTCATCAAAATGTCTTCAAAACTTCGTCTTGACATCAAATCTGAAACAATAAGGTATATCACATTTCTCTTTGACATTGTACTGCCGCAACTGAGTGAGTTTAGTACAGCTAGAAAAGTTATACAATCAACATTAGGTGATTTTTTCACTTTAATACCAGTTCCCGATATTGTTTTTTTTTTATCTAGTCTCCTGAATAGTCTCAGTACGAAAAGCATACTAATATCTATCGAAAATATATTATTAGCGAGATATTTTATGTTTCGACGTTCATGCCCAAGGGCATGGCACTAAACACAGAGTTCATGCGAGCTGGGCCGGTATTAAAGTAAAATTCGCCTACCATTTTCCGTGTGGTGTGTCGAGTAGATTTCTAGACGTGATTTTGTGTTGCTTTTTGAGGATTAGTTTTGGTACCAATTGTTCGAAACACAACGGAACACACCTCAGTTTGTGTAGGGTTTCCAAATGCCTGTATTTTATATTTCCCGAATAGTGAGGATAGAACAAAATGGATAAAAGGAGATTTGAATCCCTTAGAGTCGGGTAATGGCTAGGCTTCTCTTGCTTTTGTTCCATGGCCGAGAAACATCTCGAAGAGGATTCGAGCGCACAAAAGATTCCTGCGTTGATTGGGGGCAGACATTTCAACGAAAATTCAAAAAAAGGCTTCATGTAGACAAGTAGATTTTTTGGAATTCTTATATAGAAAAACTATATTTTGTGAACATTGGTAATTTATTTTTTTGAATTTCTACTTGAAAATGGAGGATTATCCACGTCATCCTAGCCCGTGAATTGATATATTATATTCTTGATACATTTGGAAATAAGATATGATGAAATATTATGAGAAGGACTTTCAATTTTCTCAATAAAGATAAATATCTTGTTTTGCTTTTCATTATCCTCTGGAGTTTTATGTCTTTGCTACTTCTAGACTTTACAGAACTTTATTTGTCCCCACAAATATTTATCAATGAAATTTCGGTAGCAAATCAACAGGAAACCTTTAAACATACCAGCTGATATTAATTAGCACAGAAATGAAACATTCATTAGAATATGTCGTTAATGTTTCCTGAGGACTGAACGTCCGAACTTGAGAAGGACAATCACCAAAGGAAATCACTGGGCAGCAAAAGTTAGTCAGAGGAATTACTCTTCCTTCTTTTGCTGTAAGTCTTAGCAAAGCAGGTTATGTGTCTCTGTTCACCAATATAGCATTTTCTGGAACAAGCAACCTCTCGGGAAATCTTTAATGTTCCATCGTATCGGCTATAATAATAATAATAATAATAATAATAATAATAATAATAATAATAATAATAATAATAATAATAATAATATCCTTTATTGCAGCTCAGGGCCTTATACAGGGATCGTAATATCTCTGGGGTTTATTCCTTTTTTGTTTTCCACTGGACTGTTTCTATTACTTGAACAAAAGTGTTCAACTCTAAAAGTCTAGCATTACGGATAGACTGTGACAAGGAGCGCAGCAGAGAAAAAAAAAGTGTGCTGATAGAAAACGTACACATTTAATCAAATAATGTCAGTAAAGGAGCAAAGAGGCAAATTTCACAGGAGATCGCTCTCTGTAAATAAATAGTCCAGTTTTAATCATTAATAATTCCCTCCGGGTCACATTTCCTCTAAAAGGTTATTCACAGCCAGTCGTTACATGACCATTCTAAGAGCACGACACGAATGCCGAGATCTGCCACGCCCTTCAGTACCGCATTCTCATGCACAGGGATTATCGCTAGCTTTTTTCTTTATTGAGTGATAAATGTTAATGAAATTTTGTTGAGGATATGTCTTATTAAAACCACAATACTTTCGAGCATTCAAGTTTTATGTTAATTTTCTTCGAAGTATGACTGAATAGGGATTTAGCGCTTGTGTACTCGCCAATAAAAATTCATAAATGTTCCAGATTCATTACTCACACATTTAAGTCTGTTATTTTGAGGAAGCATAAACAGAGCTAATAATCTATTTTATAAAGTAGTAATAAAATTCTAAAGGCTTAAGCTGAAAGGATATGACAGTCTTCGTGGGAAGTTCCGACGAGTTGAACCATAATTTTCTGAGTTTTATCTTCCGTTTCCACAACGGCTTAGTCTCTCACCCAACTTCACTTCAGCTTGTCTTTGGAACTCTTTTTTTTTTTTTTTTATTATTATGCATTCATTCATAAATACGTATGCGACGTAGTATATATATATATCCCTCTATGTTACAACCTCCTATGAGAAGCAAATACACTGAAGTTAATTTGGACATTGTAAGACAAACCTTGTGGTGGGGATCAGATTTTTGCCGATTCCGGAAGAAAGTTGGAAATGACAGGAATGTAAGGTTGTTGGAACTTCTTGATGTGCTGTGGAGTAGGCAAGATCTACTCTCAGACTAGTGTTAACATTTAATAACCTTAATTTTCAATAAGGATGACCTGCATAAAAGACTCCATCTTAATCATATGTACTTAAAAAAAAACAGACTTCCCAGGACACTAATAATTCACAACCAAGTTTCTGCTTTCTACAATATCATCTGTGTATCCTAGGACTCTTCCACAAACCCCAAAGCCTTCACCCTTTCCAGATGACAAGGTCACCCTCTTCGTAATCTCATGCCAACTTCCCATATAAAGCCCGACCAGTTCCTTTTTACCCCAGGCACTGCTTTCAGTTGTGCTCTTGTTTCTTTGAAACCTTATCAACTGCCCCGCAAACAAAACCTAACAAATTCACATATGAATATTGACAACCTTACTGTAGAATATAGTATATACATATTGATCAATGAAGACTGAACATATTATGGGATGAAGCTCTTCGCAAGAACAAGCTAACTGCATGAAACCAAATTAAAATCCACTGTACATAGATGAATTACATACAAGGCTTAGTATCCATATAGAAAAGACAGAAAAATAATTATAAAATGATTCTTAGCCACATAAGAATTCATGGAAATAGGGAGCTAACATGTTACTCAAAAGTGTGCTGAATGAGGCAATTATAAGCATGATATAAAGCCATTCGTCGTCGTGTGTATTGGCCCTATGCCAACACATACAACATGTAGCAGGTGTAAATAGGCAGTGGCTGATACAAAATTCAATATCTGGTAAAGTGGTAAATAGTACACATAAATCTTCAACTCAATCCACTTTAAAGAATATTCTCAGGAAGCTACTAGTGATTGTTCACTGTTTATAACTAGATTATTTTTGCAATTAAGAAATAGGCAGAAGACATGAACATGCAAACAAATTACAAGTGATTCGCTTGTGTTTTATATTTTTCCGTGCCACCATAAGCTTCATCTCACGAAACGCTGACCCAAACACGGATCACACACCACAACAGATAGTTTCTCGCGTCATTCTAAACCCACACACTGCTGCAGATGCCTCCCTGACGACCCACAACCAGAAATGGCAATTGTTGGCAGGGAAAGTCTCTGTCACTTCATTTACCCTTTAACAGTCCACCATGCAAACCGTGGAACAGGCACTGAAGAAATAATATCACACTTGTATACATATTTTTATTCCACTTGGTCATTTTTGATACAAAAACGAATGACATACAATTTGATACACACAGTTATCTACTGCCTCTGACTCGTTACGCAGGAGAACATAATTGTCAGGCCGACTTCTTGATCTTCAGTTCTGAAACTGACGAACAGACAAGCCCTTCACATACCTGACTGCAGCTCACAAAGCAGAAATAAATATTATTCGTGGGTTAATGTACGGGCCTTGCAATTCCCAAAGAACTTATAGTAGCGCCTGTTGCTAATCCTAAATAAATAGATGTGTTAACTTCTGGCCTTGACAATCTTCAGTTCCCTACCGCACCTGTCTTAAGAGGCTTGGAAAGAATTCGGGATTCCTTATTTCCGATTGCTATGTGTAAGTTTATTAAACTTTTGTACAATTTTTCTAGTTAACCAGATAATCAAATGATTAAATAAGACATTTTTCTTAAATTTCAAAATTTAAAATGATACAGAAAACCATTCCTATGGCATCTAGCTGCCACGGCAGTTATCAGATAAAATCAAACAGCACACTGGTCCACATTTAATGGAAAATCATCCAGCTGTATCTGAAACATTCTAATTATAAAGGGCATCTTATGTACAAAATAAAAAGAATATTATCATAGTTACGCGATGTATCTATACAGAAATTAAGAAGTAAGGATAAATAATAGCATATCCATGCAGCAATTAAATTCAGTTTATCTAAATGCCGGTTCATTTAATGAATGTATACCTTTTGGTGGTGATTAAGCGTTATCTCCAACAGATCCTTTCTCTTGGCACAACGAATGTTCGACTAAACTTAAAGGGACTACATGTCCTCTACAACGGTGAAGTTGATAAAGATCAGTTACAAGCGTTTGGTATTTGGGGCTCAACACTGTTCTTTTGTTACAGAGGTGGAATAGGAAATACCGAGATTAAGTCATCGTTAAGTTATAGCTGAAGGAGATTCAAGAAGATTTAAAACTATGAGTTAAATGCAATGCTAAGTGTTATGCACCAAAGCAGACATAAACATATAAATAACAATAAAACCAGTCGACGTAAATTATGTTTGTCTTTTCATAGCTAAAGAAAAAAACACACACATGAGAATATAAGAATATAAATATATTTCCATGATAAAATAAAACACCTACTCAGGAATGCAAAGTAGTTTCAACCTTCCAACTCTCTCGGAAAAAATAAAATAGAAAGGGTACAGGATTAGGGACGCTTCTCTAACTTACCCTTTCCATAGTCGTTAAACGATGACAACGAACAATGTACAAAAGTGTTTCTCTTGGGAGATATAAAAGCCTCACTAACTTTTACGTCTTGGCTCCTTAGGGAATTCATTTTTTACAATGAAAATATAGAAAAAAAAGAGTGCCCCCAATTCAGAGTATACTAGAGACTCTGTACCCATTTGCAAATTTACATACAGCATTGTAGTACCTACTTACAAATAAAATACATGGATAAGACCCCTCAGTTATTTACAAGATGCGAAGCACCCTCTGCGATCCACATTCATCGGGTCATTAGTTACAAGACTTCACTAACAGGGGCTCTTTTTCTTACACGACAAAGGTTTACTAATACTGGTTTTTCGCTAGACAACCGTTATTGGGTTGTGTTACGTATGTGTACATCTATATTCACGTATATGTATGCGTATATATATATATATATATATATATATATATATACACATATATATATATATATATATATATATATATATATATATATATATATATATATATATATATATATATATATATATATATATATATATATATATATATATATATATATATATATGTTTACATACAGTGTTCTTTATGCATATCTGATAGTATGTCACTAATTTTACACATGATATATACTGTATATATATATATATATATATATATATATATATATATATATATATATATATATATATATATATTATTTTTTTGTACTGAGTTCGTAAGCTAATTCGATCCAGTAGTAAACATTTTACTTATTAGATAACAAAGATCACAATGAAGTATTCTAAAAGAGGCATACAGTCCAGATGTGCAAGGCGAATAAGTTCCCTCTGGCAAATGGATATGAATATACCTGTGTTTACAGATTATCATTTGACATAGTTTGAAGGGGAATAATCAAAAGAAAATGTCTATATGCACAGAAGAAAACTGAAGTTACAGATCACATGTGTTTTTCGTGAATGACGTCTTTTCACTGTATTTTTCTAGACTCACTGTGACAAATCAAAGTAAGTGTTCCATGTTTAATGTCAGAGGTCCGATTGATTTCATAAATTCACTCCATAATGATGACATTCATAACGAATGCGTTTACGACGTATATGCAAATGCTATGCATTTTTCCTCTCCCCCCCCCTCGACTTGAGATGGCTCTGGAATAAATGCAAACGCGTCGCGCAGCATTTTACAGTTTTCCAGCGTTTTTCACGAACCAGCTATAGAGAGTGTCCTCGTATTTTTCGATCCAGGCTATGTTCTTGTGGATCTCTTCGACGGCCTGCTTTCTAGCGCGCGCTCCCGACCCAGCCTCCGGGTATTTCACGAAGAATCCCTCGAGCTGCAAAAACCGAAGATGAGTTATTTTTGCGTAATGGAACCGTGCCTTTGACTTCATCCAAGCGGTACGAAGTCTCAGGTCACTCAAGATATTGATATTATGAGACACTGTTTTCAAGTACAGTTGGTTAAGCATGATTTTTAACGCATTTAACTGGACGGATGCCGTGTTTATGGAAAAATTGCAATAAGAATGTAGGAAAACGGTAAACAAATGAGGAGAAAAAATAACAAATTTCATCAACCTTTTGAGAGAGAGAGAGAGAGAGAGAGAGAGAGAGAGAGAGAGAGAGAGAGAGAGAGAGAGAGAGAGAGCGGATAATCATCATTGCTGGTGTTAGTATCAGCTACTGCAGTATCAAGTTTGGAAGGAAAATGAAAACCACTTACGTCATCTAACTCATAATGCGATGTGAACCTCGTCGATACATACTTGACCATGCGTCCCAAATATCGGTTGTTAAGATCGAATCTGTCAACCAGGTATGGCCAATTCGCCCTGCAAAGTAGAAAAAAAAAATAAGATATCAGGCTCACACACACACACACACACACACACACACACACACACACACACACACACACACACACACACACACATATATATATATATATATATATATATATATATATATATATATATATATATATATATATATATATATATATATATATTGTATATTCGTGGACGTGTTCCAGCCTTTTGATTCAAAACAATAAAACCAGACCAGCATAATCAAAATGCACGATATTAAATTTATTCAGTGAAGTCAAAGTATGTTCTTTGACAAGTAGTCTGGTCATGAACTCTGATGTCCTTCACCATTAATGTATTATGCCAAACCCATTTAATTTTTGCACGACCATGACTACAAAAGTGTACCTTTTCTAGGCAACGGACCTACTAGTCATCAGACCCCTACTATACTCATGACATTTCACATTATTTTTGAATTGCTGAACCTTACTGTCAGGAAGAACCAGTTCATGAACTGTAATTCTGACTTCCATCCTTTCTTGCTTTTAGCAGGAAGGTCATTCTTTTTTTTCCCCTCCTTTTTTCTCGGTTTTAAGTTTTGAGCTAAAAAAAGCCCATTAATTGCCCGTCTAACTGACCTTGGATTGTAAAAAAGAAAGCTCTCTTAAAACATTTGGAATCTAACTTGCCTAACTTACGTTTTTGATCATTCCTGTGTAATCTCTGAAAATTATTATTATTATTATTATTATTATTATTATTATTGGTCTGGCATAAGGCTATATTTTTCAAAGTCCCTGTAAGCTCCTATATTTTATCCTCTCCGTCAACTCCACTGAAAACCTTTCACCGAATACCTTTATAACAGTTATCGTTGACAGTGCAACATCTCTTCGTTTTCTGCATTTGTTGTGGCGACTCGTTCTCTTTATCAGCGACCCCCCTACATCTTATTTACCTCTGGCGTTTGGAATTATCTATGCTCTTCATTTACCTATTTCTGATTTGTGAAGCATAACCAAAATGAAGCTCGTAATTTCACTGCTTCAAAACCGGATTCTTCTCTTTTCTAAATCTTTTACCTTTATAATAATAGCATCGAAGCATTAAGAAATGGGCATCTTGGCTTTAAGAAATGGGTATCTTGAAGAACATAATTCATACTGATATTAAGACTTCTGAAAACTGTATTCTTTGTTCATTTCAATGGCAGTTTTTTTATATGGGTTATTCGTCCATCGTAGGAATATTGGTTTCCTGTTAGATTCTTTTTCCTTCTTCACTTCTTGGCATAACTGAAATGGAGGCAATTCGCTGAGCTGAAAGAGAGAGTTTTTTCGCGGAGATCGGTACTCTCGAGATATCTTAGTCTACTTACTTTCCGTCCTATATTTCAGTTTTAAGCTGTGTGTAAACTGCTCGTTCAGTAATTGATTCAACGCTCCCTTCATTAATTCTTTTTCTTCTTGTCGTTAATGGCCTGAACGCGATAAAGCTATGAAACTGCTTTTCCTATCTTAATCCTGTTAATCATTCATTCCTCATTTCGAACTCTATAAAGGGCAACGCATAACCACGCACTCAAACAGACGAAGATTAAAGACGCCAGACATCCTCTCCATATAATAAGATGAAACTGTTATCCGTTTATTTGACAAAACTTACTTGACAAAACTCCAGACGATGTGCGTACTCCAGGGATTAGACGCGATGTTGTTGAGGACGGTGAAGTAGTCTTGGCCACGCACTACGCTCTCGTTCTTGGCTAACATCATCCACCTGAGGGAGAGAGAAGGCAGAACATTGTGTGTCACAGTGTTATGAAGCTTAATGAGAGGCCTTGTATACTTGAAGGGAAGACGTTCATAAAATCTGAAGTTACGTAAAAAGAAGGGGGCTCATCTCCAAAGTGCTGACTGGAATGAAAGGTTGAATTACATTTCCATCCGAATGAATCAAAGAATCAAATAAACAAGAAATTTAGAAATATACAGTAAAGTCATCCGCGGGGTTTTTGATGTTGTTAGGTCAACTGGCCTAGTGGCAGCACGGGCTCTTGCTAGTATGAGCAAAGCGTAAATGAGGTCCATTTTATCTGAATCGTTTATGGAATCCCCATTTGCATTATAAAGATAGCAAGATCAGAGTTGATGGAAGAAGAAGCATTCTAAAACTGAGGGTCAACAGCACTATATGATTGTGAGATTAACGAATAAAATTTAGAATGCTGAATCATGAGCCGAAACACGAATACCAAGAGGTAACCTGGAAGAGGTCACTGAAAATAGAAGTTACATTTTTATCTTCAGCACTTTAAGGACAGTGGAACTGAGAGCAGAGGGAATAAAGCGCGCCCCATGTCCCCATTTGCAATGTTCAAAGCGGCCGTGTGCTGACGGAGTCTTGTATTTCTTGCTGGTCACAAAATTGATAATTAGTACACACACACACACATGTATGTATGTATGTATTAACCATAATTATAAGTTCCTCATTTGACGGGTTGGTATCGTTCTCGGCTAGCACTCTGCTGGGCCCGCGTTCGATTCTCCAACCGGCCAATGAAGAGTTAGAGAAATTTACTTCTGGTGATAGAAATTCGTTTCTCGTTATAATGTGGTTCGGATTCCACAATAAGCTGTAGGTCCCATTGCTAAATAACCAATTGGTTCTTGGCCACGTCAACTAAATCTAATCCTTTGGGCCACCCCTAGGAGAGCTGTTAATCAGCTCAGTGGTCTGGTTAAACTAAGGTATACTTAACTTTTTTTAACCATAATTATATCAATTTTGACAATAAAATCTGTTTCCTCATGGGTGATAATTACAGCCCTGACATTGCCAATTTATATTTACATTTTTATTAATATAAGTTCTTGCAAAATAATCCCTTAGAAGATAGACTTAAATATAAAATACATATAGATATGTAGATATATATCATATAACAGAGATATATAATTTGATGTTAATTCATTATATCCCAGAGTGCTGAAAGTTTCTAATACTAATAATGACCCTTATTAAACAGGCTCCTTCTTAGATATTAACGCTAAAATTATTATAGATAATGAATTTTACAAAAGTTCACAATTAAAGGAGAATGCGTAATTTTGAAATACTAGGACTACTTGCTTTTTTAAAAATTGAATACATCACTTAATACGACTTATAGAGTCATATGCTTGCATTTTTCTAGGTTTGCAAATATTTGTATGAATGGACAAGATTTTGTTGACTATTGTCAACTGTCTGTTAATCGATTAACTGATGATAAATTTCCAACATGTATGCTTAAAACTAATTAATAACTTTGAATATACGAATTCTCGTGCTATCAGCAAATATAATTTCAGTGTTAAGTTAGATTGTCTGATTAATTTTTCATATATATAAAAAAAATTTATTTTCCTGTTTCTTTTTCAGTATATGATGTGAATGTGTATACTGTATGAAAATCACTATATATTTCTTAGCTACCTGTAATATCATTGACCTATACTGAACTTATGAAGGTGCAGTTTGTATCCCGATGCCTATAACATGGTGGTAGGTGTGGTAGTAGTAGTTAATTATACAGATGTTTTTAATAACATTTTAATGATATTAACTGCATGTACATATACTGTTACTATATATAGTGTGAGTTTTGTGCTTATATGTTTTGTTCAAGTTATTTTTATAATTTTTTGATCTTTATGATATTTTCTGCTTACTTTATTAAAATGATTTACCTTACCTCTTGGATTTTTCATTTAGCTACCCTTTCCAATATAGTATATACTCAACTGACGTGATTTAAATTTATTACTTAACCTCTTACGTTTTTTGCTTATATATATATATATATATATATATATATATATATATATATATATATATATATATATATATATATATATATACAGAAACAACACACATATACACACACACACACACATATATATATATATATATATATATATATATATATATATATATATATATATATATATATATATTTAAATATATATATTTATATATATATATATATATATATATATATATGTATATATATATATATATATATATATATATATATATATATATATATATATATATATATATATATATATATATATATATATATGTGTGTGTGTATTTATACTCTACACACACACACACACACACATATATATATATATATATATATATATATATATATATATATATATATATATATATATATATATATATATAAGCATTAATTCGCTCTATCTTGGAAATAATATATAACATATATGGAAGACAAGAATTCAGGACTACAGTGACGTGCATTAAACCACACTATCATCTTGTATATGAATCACAGTGATGTGATAAAATTAATTCACACACATATATATTATATTTGTATATTATATATATTATATATGTATATTATATATATATATATATATATATATATATATATATATATATATATATATATATATATATATAAATATATATATATATATATATATATATAAAATTACCGACTTTCATCTGCCATTAACCATCCTCTCATTCGTGCACATATTTCATCATTACCTTTCAACAATCCAGTCTTCGTTACTGCTTGATAGACCAACGGCCAGTTTTGTTTTCTCCTGAGCGTTAACTTCTGAGGAATATCGATCTTTCATAGTCTCCCATTCTTCAAAGCCTGAAAATAATTGACATATGTTTGAGTTTCTCATTTTGTGGTCATCTTATTCTGGCATCATCACATTCTAGGTTAGAATATAATTTCACTCGTTCTCTTTTGTGAATGTGATTGAAATTCCATTTTCTGTTCTTGTCTGGAACTCATTAAGGTTTCAAATCAACTCAATTATAATAAAAGTCTGATATTGCTGTTTTCATGGTTAGAACTTAATTCCATTTTCCATCCTTCATGATCAGAACAGAATCCTTCTCGATAAGGACTCATATCCTATTTGTTTCATCACAGGGAGCTCTTATTGACTCAGGTCGGAACATAATTATGTGTAACTTCTGAATCACCAGAGAATGAAAAACCAGGATATAGTGATCTAAATCATTAAAGATATTGATATTCATTATTGGTGGGAATTAGAGGATATAATGCACTTTACATTATTCGGTATTCCAGGGATATCTGAAAGTACTTGCTTCTCTGTCACGGAAAAATGAACGGGCACTGAATTAGGTAGAATGATGTACTCGTAGGTCATCCGGCTGTTTTAAACTTAGTAGGTGGTATACTACATACTTAAACAAAAACTGAAGTCTGTGACTTCCGTATACTAAATCCCGCAGTTGATTTAAAATGAATAAAACAAAAATTGTTTTTGTGAGGCATTATCGATAAACATTATAGTTTTTTAGCACGATGACATTCTCTCATAAATAGTAGAGAAGAGAGACTGTTTTCTTGCCATTTCAAGCAAATGTCATCATCCCTCACTGATATGGGATACTTACCAGCCTTCTGAATACCGTACTTATACACAAGCGAGCGAGTGTTGGGCGGAATGAAGTATTCTGGATTCAGGACCCACTGGACGAGTCGCTCGTAGGCGCCGTCCAGGCAAGGTTCGTAGCCATTACTGCAAGCCAGCGCCATCAAGTCTAGACGGTTACGCCTGGAAAGAGGCGACGCATGGCTTCGTTTAAAGCAGATACCACTTCCGGAAGATGTAAACAAAACAATATCATTTAGTTGTCTGGAAATGAATATCGTGGAGTATTTGCGAATATCTTAACGAGGTTTCCCCATACCTTTCCAGGTGGCTGCCAGTGTCGTTCCAGCCAAGTCTCTCGACATGGTCCTTCACCAGATTAACGATGTATTTCTGGAAGGAAGGTTATGTTTCAAAAGAAGATGATAACAAAGGCCGTGATACTATAGAACTCTGATACTTTATTTCGAGAATTTCAAGATGCGTTTACTCTATGAATTATTCCTTAAAATTCGGAAGAACTGAGTCCTCTTGCTGGAACGTTGGGCTGAAATACGATAACTATTTAGTTCTTTGGTAAATAACTGATGAAGCATCGGGTGCTTATTTATAAAAAAAAAACCCACATGCATAACAGCAAAATTACCATTAAAAAGATGCTCAATGAGGAAGCTAGAAAAAGGGTTCCCAGTGCTGTCAGTTACTAAGTCATTTGAAGATAGGCCTGAATGGTTCTCCATGGAAAAGTATTTTGCAAGAGTTATTTCATTATCACACCATATAAGAGTTATCTATAAAGGTTTTTAAAGACAGATTATCTTTGTAGAGTTCTTAACTATAACCGGGAATTTAATTCCTCAATATCATGAATACCAATACTTGATAATTAAATGAACGGAGAAATAAGAAAATTAAGTAAAATTTAAGGAAATCAGGACGAATTATCAAGCAAAAAGATAAACTCTTCTATGCAAATAACTTCCATAGCAGTATCCGATTTGGAAGTTAAAACAACCCTTACCCTGAAGTATGGGTAGGATTTAGTCTTCCTGAGGAGTCTCCCGGTCTTGCTTAGGTGTGAGGCAACGGTCTTCCAAGGAATGTAGTGGGTCTCCTTCTTCATGTAAGCGACCAAGGACAGGACAGTCTCGTAGGGCATCAAATCTGCTCCTGCTAAATTGAATGCGTCGTCCAACAAACTCGACCTGTCTGGAGCGCTGAGGGCCTGTTTGGTAGTAAGATCAGATTTTTTTTTTATTATCCCTTCTCTGTAGAGCGAAAGAGAAAGATTTAGGTGTTTGGTAGGATATGCACTGTATATCGCAAGTGCTTAGCTCTCTCTAGGTATAGCCTGAAAAATACAGTTTATAAAACTTTAACAGCAAGACTGTGTAAATATATATTCTAAACCTAGGGCCTCAAGGAAAGAAAAAATCTTAAACAGCAAGATGGAGTGTTTTTCATTTCCTAAACGGAAGAAAATAACAGCAGTGAAATGTTTTAGAGCAAAAAAACAGATGTATAACACTATTAATTTAGTAATTTTCTCTCTAATCCAATTATTACATGCAACGTCATTCAGTCATAATAAAATGTTAATTTTGCTGCCTCGCAATTAATTACAAAGTCGCGTTTAATTAAAAACTTTTTATTTATAAAAGCGCATAAGGTTTCCATTTCAAGTCATTCCACTCATAGAGTGGAAAATATAGGAAAACACGGGTACTAAATTATCTGTTGTATATATATATATATATATATATATATATATATATAGAGAGAGAGAGAGAGAGAGAGAGAGAGAGAGAGAGAGAGAGAGAGAGAGAGAGAGAGAGAGAGATATGCTGAAGGTAATTGCTTCATAAAAATTATAATAGTGACTGAAATCAATAAACATATGAACAAAAAAGATGAGGAATGAAATCCTTATAGTTTGGTTAGACAGAGTTCAGAAGTCCGCACCATGTCTCCTCTTCCCTTCGATACTTTACCATCACCTAGCGGTCGCCATTGTGCACAGGCCTTATGGGCATTAGGCCTGTTTATTCTATACCAACAGACCAATGAATTTCTTCACTAAATATTCCAAAATTTTATCAAGGTAATATGATAGACTGAAAAGACAAATGACAGTCACATCATCTCTTAGTGCAGATTGCAGAAAACAGAACACGTTACCTCATGGTTGCTTAAGAGTAAGTCTATTATTTCCTGCCACATTGAAGGTTCGTAGTTCACCCTGTAGAACCCATACTGGCCGACGTTGAATTTAATCCACGTTGCTCCCGCTGGTTTATCAATCACCACTGGAAAAAATGAATGATTGCTAAGTGTCAGGTTTTTTTTTTTTGTTGAAGGATTCATTATCTTGACGTGGTAGTCGACACTCTTTTTAGAAATATGACAAAGCTGACGCAAAGAAATTACACAAACGGACACACCAAACTGTCCTTCATTTGTTATATATTCATGAAGTATTATGGATTAAAGTTAGGGGAGCTAGAAAACTCATCAGATGCCGAATCAGTTTTAGGATATGGAAATAATTAAGAATTAATATTTTTGTAATGCTTCCTCGGTGAAGAATAATAATATAGATAATATTTTTCAAATGCATTTGTTATCCGTATTTCGTACAGTCTTTTCTGCCTAAAAGTGTCCTAAGATAATCATTCTTTTCAGTCCAGAGGTGTCCGCAAAGATAATCTGCACTATATGACATTAGTTTTCAATAAAAAAATCATTTATGGTAAAGTGGAATTGGAAATAACCAATAGGAAGTCAACACCCATAATGAAACTCCAAAAATAAATTCAAGATTAAAATTAATATACAACAGAATGATGAGTAGAATAATCACAAAACAAATCCACGCGCTCACATTTATCCATGTTCCTGCGGAACCAGACTTGGGTCTTGTTGGAAACGTCGGTGACGTAAGTGACGGGAATGTCCCATCGGTATCTAAAGGGCGAATCGTCGGGACTTTCTGCCTTGGGGTCGGAGAGGAACCGCGTCTGCCTCATCTCTATTTTATTCTGCGTGAAGAAGAAACGGTTATGACAGATGATGATTGTTAGATATGAATTTTAATTTACTTTACGTTTCATCACACAGACCTTAAAGAATAGCATCATTTATTGCAGCCTTAAGATCGGGATCGTTCTAGCAGATAAAAAAAAAAAAGGATGGGAGGCGGAGGCGCCGGTAATATAAAATGAGAGATCTATACAGTATTAACTTAGAGTATTAAGTGTCCATTTGCAGCAGGGAAAACAAAAGATTTCTTCAGTTAAGTGCCTTCTTACACGAGGATTTTGTCCCCAAAACATTTTAGAACAACGGCTTTTGCATTCAATGGAAAATCTGTAAAATTCAGACGATCAAATGATGAAAATAATAAAAAAAAACTTTGCTACCTTTTGAAATGAGTTTGCGTCTTACCGAGTCCACAGCAGACCTCTTGACGGAGAGCACTGGGTAGCCCATCTGCCTAGTCCAGGTATCCATAATGTTACTGATGTCAAGACGTCCCGAGGAGATATTCTCAAGTTCAGTCCACAGGTCCTTGGTGACGGCATTGTCGTACTTGAACTTCCGCAAGAAGTTGCTCACTCCGACGCGGAATACCTCTGGGCCCAGGAAGTCCTCCAGCATGCGAAGGACGGAAGCTCCCTGTAGAGAATGGTATTCGTGAAGGTATCACTTTAAGTCGTCGGCTGATTGTTCACAAGGATATACCTAGACCTAAATGACATATGTTGTCTGAACTGGCTATAGTAAAAGCAAGATCTTCGGATGGATTCCATAACAGGTAGTTTTCAAAAGATCTTAGATTAAGAAAATCTTCTCGTAATAGAACTCTAGTTCTCTATGTACAATAAAAGAAAAAGAAAATTAGATGAAGAGTTGTTGGGCAAGAGCACTGTCACGCAAGTCCTTAAGAAATATATGGGTCTTCTTATAGCTTATGAAAAAAAGAATATTACCCAAGCCGTAAATACAATAACCAGTTTGAATTCAGGATTTCAGTTCTTGCAAACACTGGAAAAGGTACTTTTTGGTTTGTTATCTGAGAAACGGAATGAACATCGTATATCAAAATCTATTTGCAAACCTGGAAAAAACAAATTTTCCAATTATTTTATACAACCAGCCCAGTCTACAGCTGAAAAATGTTTAATTAAGTCTTAAAAGGAGCTGGTCCTATTTACATCCAGGAAAATATTCTAAAGGCTGTGGACTATCATAACTGTGAACAAAAAAAAAAATCATAAACGGTATGAAGCTCACCTTTGAGTAGGAGATGCTGTCGAAGATTTCTGTGATCTCGTCTGGGTGGTTGACTGCCTGCACTATGGGATGGGAACTCAGCTGGGAGTCCAGGACCATCACCCTCTGCAGGTCGTCGACGACAAATTGGCCCTCCTGAAATTAGGGATAGTACCATAACTCTTTAGCTTTTGGTGTTCTTGTTTTTTCCGGGGAGGGGGCGATGGAATAAAGACGATTTGGACATTTAGCATGAAAGAATGTATGTATATATATATATATATATATATATATATATATATATATATATATATATATATATATATATATATATATATATGAAATTTTATCACACCATGATTTGTATACAATCATGAAGCTACAAATATCTTTTAATTTCCAATTCACGCTACTTCAGGAATATCCCTATGAAGAATTTTCAAAAATTCCCCTTCGGTGATAATTCCCCTTTTGGGGTATTCCCTAAGTAGCGTGAATTGGATATAAACGACATTTGTAGCTTCATGATTATATATATATCTATATAAACATATAATTTTTTTTATATATGTATATATATATATACAGTATATATATATATATATATATATATATATATATATATATATATATATATATATATATATATATATATATATAAGTATTTATATATATGTATATATGTAATTTTCTAATATAAAATTAAAGATGATATAATTATTATATCAAGATAACAAGTCTTTAATTTAAGCTGTCATTTGCTCACGCAGCTTTGAACTTAAGAAATTCAGGATACAAATATTTTTGCTCAAGATGAGAACAATGCTGGTGAAATATTCATCTCAATAATTTAGTTATAGTAAGATACAGAAAACTGACAAAAACCTCTGTGCTGTGGTTACATGGCATAAATTTTTTAAGACGAGCTCAGTATTTGAGAAAAAAAAGCAACGTTAGACTTTAGATCAAACTGATCAAAGAACAGTTTTTTAAACCCTGTTTTATTAGTGTAGATTTCTGTGATTAAATACATTTATAAAAAGAGAGTCCGAAGACCACAAACAATTGCCTCGTCCCCTTTCTTCCTCCCACCTTCCTTCCCTTGAAAAGCCTCTTCCCTTCTCCAGCCAACAAACAAAGAGGCAAAGAAACAAACCAAAGCAAAACATATTCCTCTTATCGGAGGTAATTACCAGCATTCAATGCTTACAGGAGAATCGTTGTTTAATACAACCACGTGCGATGCTTGCATGCTGAATGTCCACCGGCAATTAAATAACAGAGGTCTTGTTCTTGCGTGAAAACAAGAATGATCTATCAGCTGCAGATCACGGACCCTGAGCCTTCATCTATCACTAGACGAAATAAAAGCCTTTAGTGGCACTCAAGAAAGTTATGGTTCTGCACAATCTTTTTTCCAACTTTTCTCTCTTTTACCCATTCCCTTTCCCCTCTCCAGTCACGCAGGAAAACTGCACATATCCACCTAAGCTTGGAGCTTGAAGTTAAGAAGTAAATGCCTAATCATATAATCTTCCTGTACAATTTTGATGAGACGGACAGCACAATGCCATTCTCAAGAAGGAATAAAAGCGAAAGTATTGTAGTGAGAAGAAAAATTCAGGGGGAGGAAACAAGGATTTTAAGAATCAAGAAAACAAACTCAAGGAAAATTAATTAGGTGGCTTGGATTAAAATGGAATGACCAAACAAATGAATATAAGCTACTATTGTGCATCCAAATCGGCGTGTCGCAGACCATCCCAGACTTGGGTCCTTATTCATTCGTGTTAAAAAACAATGAAGTGTAGGTCAGTGATAGCTTGATTTACTCTGTGAGATTTCATAAGCAGATCTAATATCCCAAGTTGTCATTCACTTTTCTAGATAAACTACTATACTGAGAAAAATATTGTATACGAAGTTTTGAGGATCAAATATCGATTACTTCTTAATATACTCGCGGGTCTCCCTTGGAATGAAAATGCTAATCGACGTATGAAATATTTCAAGACTTATATTTTTCATTGAAACATTTCATTTAACATTCCTTATTTCAATACCCACATCTGAGTTGTATATCCAGAAAATATAAGTACATGAAACTTCACATATATGAGTGAAATGAATACCTGGAATATATGTAACAATTTACGTAGCTGAGAATGAAAAAGGATCCTTGGAAATCAGATACAAGCAAGAGTGCTCAGAAGAGATCAAATATCAGTTAACGGCACCAGCACTTACAATTTATCTATTTATTGATTAATTTGTTCACTAATTTTTTCCTAATAACTGATCTCTGCTTTCTGCATTTCCTATTACCTTATGCTACTTCTTTCAAATGAACGCCATATTCACTGGAAGCCTGAATCCTGTCAGTGGCCTTTGTGGGCGTGTTCCATATGAATAGGGTTCGTGCTCTGAATAATAATAATAATAATAATAATAATAATAATAATAATAATAATAATAATAATAATAATAATAGAGGTTCAGATAAGAGCCCACTATGGACAGAGATGGACCTTATACAAAAACTAATTTGCTCTGGCACCTTGACCTTTGACATTCAAAGCCCAAAGTAATTATGATTATGCCTTAATCATAAGAGGATTACCATCACTATACACGAGTAAGAAAAGAATACTGCGATTAAGTATTCACGTGTAAGGATTATTAGATTATTACACTTTATCTTCAGACAGATTTCTCTCGTAAGTTAAACTTCTACTTACCCGTCCTTAATTAAATTGTCCTGTTAACATATAAACAAGCAAGTGAAAACATCACCTCCTTGCCGGAGGTACAAAATTACAATTAAATGCACCAACTTACCATATCCCAGTCCTTTTCATAATTAGCGACTCCTTTGTATTCTATGTAACTTGCGAACCCTTCGTTCAGCCACAGGTCATCCCACCACTCCAAAGTCACTGTTTTTAGAAGAGATGTGTGTAAGCAAAAGACAGAACGAATGTAGTTCAAATACTAAAAACTAGAATGACCTCCTTGTCACATTAGAAATGGGCGACGCAACTCACTGTAAAGGTTTTACCATAAGACTAACTAGATTAAATTCTCCTTTTACGCGATCTGATGATTAGATATGGGAATACGTTTGTCTTCGACAATAAGAATGTATGCCCTTGCCACGAAATCTATTGGTCCAACTTATAGGCCGAATATTCGTTCACCTTATGAAAGAAGATTAAAGTCAGTTTGGAATGGGGACCAAAATCATCTCAGTCTTAAGGAGTGGTAGATAAAATGTAAGAAATACACCCACATTTCAAAATGGTCCTCATGCATACATTAGCGTGGTGTATATGGATAGATTGTTTTCTCTACATTACTAGACTATCCCACATTGTTTCTCGAATTTTAAAGGAGCTGAAGCCATCAAAGTTTAGAACATTTATTAAACTTCAAAAGGCTTATAGTTATCAAACAGTGCAACATAATCTGGTAAATAGAAATATAGATAAATTTATGTAATATCAAATGACATATTCACATATATTAATAAACAAAATATTGGGCAAAAATAACACGATGACTAACTGAATGAGAGATAACGCAAAAATGTAATAAAACAAATTCAAGGCCGTCTCATATATCTGTTGGTATATCAAACAAAGAATGAGAGAAGGTTGAAAAACGTTTAATTATAGGCTATATCGGGTTTCAGCGGTGACGCTGCGTGAGAAACGCCTGATATGTTTACAGAATATGACAAAACGCCCAAGTCACAGGATCATTCCCCTTCTTTGCTGCTATAATGATTTGTTTTAATTGCACTACTGTTTGTCGTAATATCAAAATTACCACAATGTTTGATTTTTGAATAATGACAATCACATTTTATATTAGTAACTCTATGACACCTATAATTACCCAGGTTGCCGAACCACATGTGCGCAAGTTCGTGCGCAACGACTGAGGCGACTCGCTGCTTGTTGTAGGAGGACGATCCGCTGTCATCGTATAAGAGGTTGACTTCCCGGTACGTGATGAGCCCCCAGTGCTCCATGGCACCGGATATGAAGTCCGGGATGGCTATCATGTCTGCAGGAACGGGGAGAACGTTAGAGAGAGAGAGAGAGAGAGAGAGAGAGAGAGAGTGGAACGGTACTGAAGAGGCTTTTGATAAGGGTATCCACAATGTGGTCAATATTGTTCAGTCTAGTGATTTTTCGATATTGGCTTCCTTGTATATGTCTCTTTCATGAGGTTTGAAATAATTTACAAGTTTTTATATTCATTATGTGATTATCTTACAGAAAACTGAATCGACTGTCAAAGTCAGAAATAAACAGTAATTGCTAAAGAGTTAACAAAGTCATGTTTTTACATTGGCAAGAACTTATGCAGGGTACACATTTTGTTGTTAGTCAAATACATGTAAGTTCAAATTTTAAAAATCACTGGATGTTTTGTACTCACGAACCTCTCATATATGTCTTCGCTCATTTCATTTTCAGGTCAAAACAATATAACATGAGTTGTTCAAGACTAGATTATCGCTACGAGGGACATATCATTTTTATGTCACGGCGTCAGAAATGTAGCTTTGGACTTAATGCAAGTAAGTAATGCTCACCTTGTTTCGGAAGAGGATATTCAACGTTAAAGTAATCCTCGAAGTAGTTTAGAACATGAACACCCAAATCTCTGGAATAATTGGTACGACTCAGCTGAAAAGAGTAAAAAAAATTACAACTTAAACTCATGCTTCCAGTGCAAGAACATTAATAACATTTTCTATTTTGTTGAAAGGGGAAAGAAAGTAGTATAAAGCGTTAGAAATGCACTAGAATTTACAGTATTACTGACAAAAATGATGAGGATGAAGTGATGAAAAATTACCATTAATGTTTTCAAATTCCTTGCAATAGCATTTTGCGATAGGGTCTTAGACTGTGCTGTACAATGGAACTTGCTAGTCAACTTCTAATCTTCCCTGGTCCCCATTTTTCAAACGAGTCGTTATTATCACATGTACGTAAGGTTGACACTTTCATTTTCATTACACTAAACCCACGGAAGATCTTTTAGCAAAAAAACATCTAGGCTAAAGCTACCTCTTACAAAACATTTTTGTACGACATAGTTCACACTTCTCTCTTAAGGGTGGCGAAAAAATTCTAAAATGCTTTTGATACAATATAAGGAAACAAAAATCATTTAACCTCACGTTAACTCTTATTTAATAACGTTTTTCAAAAACGACTTATACTCTACTTATCTATCAACAGTTTTATTTTAAATCCTAAAAAGTAATCAAATGCAATCCTTTACAATTATCCATGGCATTGCTGTTGCAAGCGATGAATACTATTATTGTGACACGAAAACTTCTACCTCCTTCTCCACTTATTACCAGACCATGTAAGCTTTACCTGGTCAGCAGTAGAGTACACTCTGAAAGGCTTATTATCCTGCGTCGAGACTTCCACGTATTTGAAGTCGCAGACGATGAAGCAAGCGAGGTACGTCACCATAGGAACAGACCGCTGGAAGATCACTTCCGTTAAACCTGGCGAGGGCGAGTCGGGTATTTCTCTCTGCAAATAATAATAGAGTTAACAAAGAAGACTAAGTAATCTTATCCGAATTGCAAGATTCAAATCTGTATCTTTGATATATCTTTAAAGTACATTAATTTTCATTTTTAGTTAAGAAAAAAAAAAAGGTACTAATGTAGCCTGGTGGAACGAACATGATATGTATCTGAAAATTACATAAAAACGAAAAATACATATAGATGTATACTGAAATCTTTCAGAAACACCTAGCCATGAATTATGGAATTTTCTAGGAAGTGGAACCAGATAACATACAAACGCAAGTGGAAGTGTCATCTTCCAAAGACGAGCAGACTTCTAAGAAAAATGAGTGGTTTGTTGGCTATTCATCTCCTCAAGAGAGGAGGAACTTCTGTATTGATTCTATAGCAGCCAGTGCTTCTGAAGATGAAGAGCTCTATTGATTAAAAGCTTTTCAAAAGAGATGCCTAGTTTGGAAGATCGCCAGTTCAGGAAAATTGTGAAATAAACGTGAAATCCTTTCGGTCGGTCAAAGGGTTTACGGGTTTTATAAAAAAAAAAAATGTTAAAGCTACATGCACAATATCAGTTTCTCTGACACAGATAAAACACGAATATAATTGGTGATCTATAATTGATTTAAAAAGACATTTATTCACTGTGCAGACCTAGTTATTTATTAATGTCACTAAGATTAAATTCAGTAATAAAAACACATTCTTCGTGTTTATTTTGATTAAAAAACACCTACTATGGAAAACCAAGTTTATGTGAATAGATAAAAACAAAAAATACGAGCTTTCGACATTCACTAAGGTCCTCTTCACCTGAAGAGAACCTTAGTGAAGGTCAAAAAGCTCCTAGTTTTACATTTATCCAAATAAATTTGGTTTTCTACACTATTTTTTTTTCTTAACCGCTAAGATTATACTCTCATTTACCTCCACGGGCATGTTGGACAAAGCAATATATCCCTGAGACGGCCGGATGAGAGTGGTTGTGAAAGAACTCTTGAAGGACGGCTCATCGAAGCAAGGGAAGGCGCTCCGGGCGTCTGTCGGCTGGAATTTGCTTGTTGCCATCGACCTGAAACAAGTAAGCAAAGAAATGAAGATCAATCATCAATTTAGATAAGAACTTGCATAGCTATTTTTAATTCAAAATCCTAAAACTATCGCCAGCTAAAGTAGAAAAAAAAGAAATAGATAACAATTTAGATAAGAACGTGCATAGCTTTTCTTATTCAAAATCCTAAGACTATAGACAGCTAAAATAGGGAAAAAAATAGAAATACATAACAAGTGAGATTCGCTCGACACAGTTTAGTCTGCATACACTTCCAATATTCAAACGAATAGGCAAAGGATGTTATTGAAACACCTACCTAAGATAGAGCAAAGGCTTATGTATGGCGTAACTGTAACATCTGCCTGGTGATCTAATGACAAGTATAGGGACGGGTCTGCATCGGAGTGACTAACAAAGGAGTGACACAAACACCGTATTAAAGGAGCGACATTTTATTAGAGTGACGTAAAATTTTATTTCAAAAACCAAGAATTATGAAAACTATTAGATTATTAAGATTTTACTTGTAAAAACTAGAACCATTGAATTGTTAACATATTTTAAATATTGGCTGGATGGTTGTCACGCCTTTGAAGTTCATATCTGAGGTTTCACTCCTTTCTTATGTCACTCCTTTAAATAGAACCTATGGGGTCTGACGTCCTTTGAGGATGACCCGGATTTAATGATTCTGCCAGGAGTGATTTCCCGCCGATCTTACAAGATTTCATAAGGATATGTAAAATTAAAATGCTGTATCAACTTTCAAAATAAAAGCAGAACATTATTCCTGTTTAAAACATTGCAATTATCAGACGACAAAGGCAAAAAGAATCATCGGGCCAACACTGAGAATAGTTTTAGAAGGAGAAACGGCCACTGCACAAGCGGAGATAATAATTAGGAAAATGCTCTGAAAGAAAGAAAGAAACAAACAAACAGAGAGGAGTGTAATCCCTGCCTATCAACACAATACAAAGAATCCCCGCTCCCTTCTTCTTTGCCTCCCCAGACACATGCACGGACTGCCACATGAGAACTGCTGAAAAGAAACGGAAGCTTAGAATTGAATAATAATTGCAAGGAGACTTCATCATCTGCCCACTTGTGATTCAGACCTCTGAAGGTTATCAGCCATCTTACTCTGTCGAGTATTAACTTTTATATATATATATATATATATATATATATATATATATATATATATATATATATATATATATATATATATATATACACACATACTGTATACCTTTATTAGTAAAGATATATATATATATATGTGTGTATATGTATATATATATATATATATATATATATATATATATATGTACAATATAATTTTATGATGATGAAAAAAGGAAATTATGTTTTTCGCCGTATGTATGTATGTATACTTTTATGTAATATCAAACTCACAAAATAATGAGTGAGAGAGAGGATGTTCAGACGACCTTTAATTCTTACATTATGGCGCAAAACAATAGTATCGGTAAATAAATGCAAAACTAAAAGTAATATATCGGAATAAAGCTTTGTTTCTGAAATAGAACGAAAAGAAAGTAAATTTTTGACAGCCGGTCATCTGTTAGTCACTGGAAACACGAGCTTTCATGTAACTCGATTTGAAAAGGTTTCCAGAACAAGCGTTTGATCGGAATCCTCTATTTATGAAGCAGAAACAAGGACACAACATTTTCTGCAGAAGACTTCGACTTTCATGACGCTTCCCATTGTCTAACACAATTCAGATATATAACTTACAATAAACGTAAAAGCAACCGGAACAAAGGCTAATACGAGAGGCCCTGTTACGGGACGTGTAGTAAACTGACATCGGTCGTTGGTGCTATTACAATGTTTTCCTCCATTGACCCATATATACCTTCGGCATATCCGTAAACAGTAGCCGATTATTTTCCCTTTTTCAAGAAGGTCTTGTAAGTCTACTATTTACTTTATTATTGTTATTATTAAAGTGGTATTACCATACCACTGAGCTGATTGTCAGCTCTCACAGGGCTGGCCACTATTTACAGTAAAAGCAAGGAAACGACGATTTTATCATTTTTCCACTTGTCCCAATACGTTGAAGGTATAGTTGGATAAATTCCGGTAAGTAATAATGAGAACTGCTTCAGTTGTTTATTTCAGTATTCAGCATCACGATCTACACTGCTTTACAAAGCAAAATTAACATCAGCAGTGTATGAGAATAAATCATTGCAACTTTGGAATGAATGAAGGTTTTTTTTTCTGGCAAAGACAGATTGGCAGTTACCTAATGTCCTTACATTGTCCTACATTGGTAGAAACAAGTAAAACAATAAAGAGAGAAAAGAAGCTAAGTTGAGAAAGAAGACCAGAGGAGAGTTGGGGGTGGGTGCACTGATCAGACAAATTGCTTTTTTTTTTCGTTCAAAATGAGCAAATATTCATATCGATCAAGGCTACAAGGCGACTGACTTGTGAGACAGGCTTTCGAACATCGACCATTAACAATACTTCCCGAAAGACACTCACAGTCAGTTTCACCGCAGTTCGAAACGAGAGTTTTAGTGTGACAATATGGTACCTACAAAGTGAGCTGCAGGCACTTGTTCTGGAGAGTGCAAGATGGAGAGTGTATATGTGTTTTTGATCTGCTGTCGGTAAGCCTTTGCTGCAGGTGTTTGAAGCAGCTAATATTTTGGTTACAGGAAATCACTGACATTTCAACAATAAAGATATGAAAGTGGCGTTGACTATTGCCCTGCTTTTTCTCTGCAGCTACCCACGGGTAGGGAAACAACTTCATATGTAATACACAATAATACACACACCACATATACATATGTGTGAATATATATATACACACCACATATACATGTATATATGTATATATATATATATATATATATATATATATATATATATATATATATATATATATATATATATATATATATATATATACAGTATATATGAGTGTATATTTATTTATTTGTCTTTAAAGTTAATGAGCACTATAAAACAAAGCTGTATAAAAGGGGGTACATTTTGCTAATTATCATTAATAAAAGAGTTAATCTTCTGAACCGATTAAGAATGATTCTATTAATAGTATCACCAAGAGCACCAAACTCCGAGGTGAAAACAAGACGCCAGTTCTTCTGAGGCCAAGAAAACAACCGAGCATAAGGTGGCCTTCGTGACCAAGCAACTAAAACAGGAGGAGGCTTTCGCAACCCGACCGTCTCAGACGGACGCTGCTGACTCTTGCACCTCTTGGGCAACGCGGGTGAGGCGACGAGTGAGGGTGAGATGGACGACGCGGATGTCTGAATCGATGGTCATCCGCGCATAATAGCCCCTCAGTTGATCAGGTTCACTGACATTCGGAAACGGCTGATTTTGGAATGAAGGCGCTTCTTGTTTGAGGGGACGGTTAAGGTTCCGAACCCTCGTCGGAAACCTTTTGGTCGTTTCGGCTTATTTTCGGGGTTGGGCCAAAGTGGACTGTAGCTGTTTGTTGTGTTTCTTGTCTTGTTAATTTCCGAGTATTTGGATGTGATGATGTAAAAATATGCCAGTATTTTTTTAAATGAATACAATTCCCAATGCTAATATTTTGTTGGAAGAGACAAAAATTGCTATAGTTTCCCTTTCACTGTCTTTATTTCGACAGTTGTTTCAGTCATTTTCTTATGGTTATCATCAGAACACCAATAATAAAGCAAATGTGAATGGTCGAGACAAGTTCTGAGTGATCTACCACAAGGTTTTACATATGGGCTCCTTTGGATCTGCTGGGAGTATTGGACCCTTGCAACAGAGGTTCTTCCTGCTGGAGAGGAGAACATATTCAGACACAAAATACCATTCCCTCTTTCAGAACTCTCGCCAGAGCCAAAGAAGCCGGTATTGTTGTGCTTTATGGTAGATCATCCAGCTCTGTCTCGGCCAGTCACATTGGTTTGTTAATTTTTTCTTATTATTTCTAGTTTTCATTTTCAAATTTTGCTTGTACAGCTATACCAGTCAATATATGTAAGAATTGCAGTTTGTTTGTAAAAATGCTAACGCAGGAATGGAAACTCTAAAGTAAGAGGTGAAACAGGTGGTCAGAAATATATGCAGTAGCATAGCAACAATTTTTGTCCTTTCCCTGAAAACTATAGCCTTGAAAATATGGAAAATACAGGAAACTGGAAAAAGTTACCTTGAAATAACATAGCACTCACACTTGCATTAACGTACGTAAATAATCAATAATATTATTTTTAAATACAATATTATTATTTGTAAAGTACAAATATAAACTCGACCCACTTTCATCTCCCAAAATAATTGGGACGTATGACAGGCATCCAATGTAGCTTAACAATGTTTATGAAAGTGCATGAATCAAAGTCGATCGAGGTAAACTAATTCGTCGACACGTTAGCGACGGCGCTTTTCTTATTTGTGGCTCCATTGTGAAAATCAAGGAAATTTGCTGGGAAACAACAGGTTAATTGTTTGAAATTTATATGGTGTTGCAGTGTTCAGCTGGAGCGAGTATGTGTGTTATTCGGACAGCGCTAAAGCTGGAAGTTTGGTTGTAGGGCTGATAACTTTTGCTTAATAAATGTGTCTGTCAAAGTTCAAATTAAGGAAAGAGAGTCACTCCTATACCTGTCACATATTTGTAAGCTTATTACAGAAAAATTAGAAATGCTCTTCCACTCAGCAGCACCTATAGATGTTGGTTGGCCTATGTTGCCGAGTGTTATGGTTCAATTAAAATTTCAGTTTTTCCTATTTTTTTTTTTTTTTATCCGATGCCTTTCAGAGGGTCAGCATAAACTTTAGAAGTACACAGACGGCCTTCAAGATGACATGTAGCATAATTTTTCCTATGAAGTTAGGTAGCGGATGAATATGATAAAATATAATCGAAAATCCTCGCATCTCTAACGTTAAAATGCTGCAGCGCACCAGACAAATGTAATGTACATGTTTTCGCTGGAAATGTAGAAAATCTTGCATTTTTCCAAGATGACGGCCCAGTTCGGATTAGTAGCTACGCAAAATCGTCATGTTGTTACGCACCTTTTCAAAATGACGAGAAAATTTATCCAGCTTTCTCTTGCCCTCCCTTTTCCTTATTCAGTCCCTAAGTGACGGCCTTATCTGTTGTGACTACAGTGGTCTCAGTTATTCAGCGCGCTTTGCCAGTCAGCCGGTGGAGTCATTCCAGATTTTTTTTTTTTGCGGGGGTGGGGGAACGGGGTGGTGGTAAAGGTTTAGAACTTATGATTTGGGTCAGGTGGCGAACGAAGCGAGCCCTATCAGCTCAGGGTAGGGGGCGGGGACAGCTGTAAGCCGCCCCGAGAAATTTTTGGAAATTTGTGCGCATTTTGAAGCCATATAAGACCTGTATTGAGCTAATAAAGCAGCAAACAGGTGTGCTACACCCACCCACGTTGGTATTATTTATTATTATTATTATTTCAAAGGCTAGGGAGGGGGGGCAAACCAAGTCTTGGGGGGGGGGCCATCAGTGTCTTGAGGCGGCAAGTGGCCCCCCCCCTCAAAATGATTCCCCTGCAATGAGCCTCTACTGCACTTACAGCGCTCTTGAAGCTGAGACTGATTATCTGTTTTCCCATAAATGACTCCCTCCATTCATTTCTCCTGTCATTCAGTTTCTTCTTATTCCACTGCCGGTTCCTTAGCCGCGAGTGAGTCCTTCATAAATAACGACGGTCATCAGTTGAGGGGATACTTGCGTTAATCCTCCAGGGTCTTTATCTACCTTAACACGGTCTTTAGTCTCTGTCATCGGACAGAAGAAGAATGCAAAAGGAATGTGGAAAGGGCTGGTCACATGTTGCACTACGCACTTTCTCTCTCTCTCTCTCTCTCTGCAGCAAAACATGTTTTTTACAAGATCAAAAGAGCTTCCCCCGAAAAAATATGTTTTATTGGTAGGATGAAGACTAAATGGATTACTGTGGGGTAAAAACAACAAAAATATTGCCATTAACAAGATACGATCTATTTCTGCTTTGGCCATGCGCTATGCGTTGTCATGTTTGATGGACTAAGAGTTTATCTGTAAACCTGGTTGCATTCGCCTTTGGCATTCATTTATCCTTTCACATTTGAAGGTTTGGTGAAAACAGAAGTAGACTTTATCCAGCAACACCATAACGATATTCGACTTGCTTTAAAGACCGGGAGAAAATTCGAGTTCAGCACAAAAGACTCAGGACAAAACGAGAGATTCTGACGCGTTCACAACGATCCCTTTAATCCAGGATGAGGTACAGTTCGGCATTTTGTCTCGAGGAAGAGGTTTTTAAAAGAACATAATTAGGGGTGGAAGTTATGCCCTGTGGCCCCTAAAAAAAATAAAGAAGGTAAACCTAAGGGTTTATTGCATTCCGACGCCGTCCTTGGTTGTGAAGAACGTACAGTACAGTTGCCCACGAGAGGTAAACTGCGCGTTGTTGTATAATTTATAATATTTTACCTGTTCGGAGAGGTGCAAGCCATCAATAATATTTGCTGTGGATATACCACAACCACCCTCACACTGAGCTCTCTTCAACGTTTGCCAAATATTTTCGTGGCCAAAGGTTCAAATCAGACTTCTTATTCCCGTTAACAACTTACTACAACTTCGGGCACAGGCTCGTACTGGCATACGGCCAAATCACCAACCAACCACCAGCCCTTAACACTCCCCAAAGTTATTGCAATACTGAATATCATGGTATCTAATAATTTTCATTATTTTAGATGACCCTACTTTAAACAAAATTCAGTAAAAGTTATAGCTACATTAGCTGAATTAATTCTAAATTTCCGTCTCTCAGTTATGGGTACTAAATTTCTCAGTCCTGAAAAAGAAATATATCTTTCTACTTCCTTAGTCGCATCGAAGAGAAAAATTAAGTGCGGGGAAATGAAATTTTCGTCTTCCACTGAACCTCAGACCTTGAAAATGAGTCAAGGGCAAAAGTTATTTGGAAAAAATAACCGTTAACCTTCAAGGGGGACCTGCTTAACAAATTTCATCAAATTCAAGGATAATTGAAATGTTTTATGTAAATTTTCTCTTAAACTTGAAAATTACGCCAAGATAAGAAATATTTTGGGAAAAATTTAATGTTGACACTTGAAATGACCTGCGCCCATGAAAACAGGTCAAGGTAGTGAGTCAGGTGCCTGGGCGACTCTATAACTATCGTAGTTTGTGAGACAAAAGAAATATTTGAAAGTTTAATCTCTGGAATTGTACTGTGACCTTGAAAGAGAGTCAGTGTCAGTCAACGTTATTTTGGTAAAATCATCGCTATCATGCAAGGTACCTTCATACCACCAAATTACATGAAAATCAGATAATAGAAGCGCTAAAAACGCGACCATACAAGTACTATCTTCAAATGTATCCAGTGAACAAACGCTATATAAAGGAGTATTGAATAAAATACTTCTCGAGTGAGAGTTCAGTACTTCATTTTTGTAGTGTTTCGCAGTATTTGTACAGGTTATGATTATTTTTTTTCGTGAACGTTCCACGGTCTCGTGGAAAAATATTGTTAATTCTCGATTATTTCTGTTTTATTTCATCTCCACAAAAGCGATTACTAAAAAAAAAAACCTTGAAATGTCATTTTCCTCTTTCGATAAAAAGAAATACGAGATCTGTGTTAAAACCACCTTAGGGTAGAGACAGAGACCATGAAAATTGAAGGTTCCATTATCCAACCCGGCAACCAGGTGATTAGAATTTTGTTTCATTGCGTTCATAATACGAAGGCATAGAAAACAGTTGCCGTGACAGGCTATTATTTGAATGTTTAAATATGTGGTCAATAATGACCAGTATCATCAGTTATACTCGATTTTTTTATTTTCAAGAAATATATTGTTGTAGGTAGCTGTTTTTTCAGTTACAGTCACTAATTACACAGGAGTCGAACACTGCCACCCGCGGAACAAAGTAGTGCACACAACTGATCCACTATATTTTGTTCACAAATATGTATGTCGTATTCTGACTTGCAGAATGTACCTTTCAAGGTCTAGACCTTGGTACCTTTTACCCTCATTTATTGGGTTTTTACCTGTAAAAGAAGCGATTTGCGGTGTTGTTGGCTATACGCTGTTGGCGGATGGCCGGAGGCAGAGTGCTGAGGTACAGGAGGCGGGAAAGCTGCATATTTCTAGATAGGCCGATGTCAGGACCTTCTTCCTCGTTTCGTACCCCATAAATGCAAGTATTTTGGAGGCTATGGGTTTTATATATTTTCATTATTTATTCTCTGAAACCAAGTGAATTAACCGTAATGTTTGTTACTGCCTGCTTGTTTGGTAATTCATATGTCACTGACAACTGTCTCCTGTGTAATCAGATATGTGCTGGATAAAATTGGAGTTGGGACGTATATTTGATCAAATGGTTGCCAGGGTAAGAAAATCAATCGCTTAGGTTTGTTGGCATTTGTTATAAGGATTGTTCCAATACGACCACGGGAATAACAAGTACTTCTACAGTATGTATGGGCCATAGTCTTGCCGCAAGTGGGAGGAGTCTGGTGATCGGACCTGCTAACCTACTTCGGATATCGTAAGGAAATGCACTTCAGTAGCTTAGCAACTTATATAGTGAGCACAGAACTTGTGGATACAGTGGTTTCACCATGAAGTGATAACGAATCCTGGAAGGAATTCCATGAATTATACTAAAACATCCATGTCTCTGACCAGTTAAGTCAAAATACCATAGTGACAAAGGGAAGTGACTTATGCATACGAGATACAACACGAAAAGTTAGTTTAATGAGCAGAATCATAAAATCACAAAAGACAGCATTAAAAAAAGACCAGTTCACAACCTACTGCAAGAAACTGAAGAAAAAACTGAAGCATCAAAGAATAGAGGAGGCCCCCGCTGAGGAATTAAGAGCATATAGCCTACTATGGTAGTACCACGATTTGATGAAAAGGCCTTCTTGCTCCGGCATAGATATACATGAGGTTAGTGAGACATTATCCTTAAACTTATTTATTCCTTTACAATTGTTTGCAGTTACGATGTGATTTTAAAGAACAAAATCAGTCCCTAATTACAGTACCTCTAAAACGCCCAAACATTACACTTGCAGTAGTAAGAGAACACAAGGTCTACAGCGTCAGGCAAAATTGCGCTATATATATATATATATATATATATATATATATATATATATATATATATATATATATATATATATATATATATATATATTTATGTATCAGTAGTATGATTTTTTTTTAACTTAGTTTATTTAATAAAGAAGAATAACTGGAATTATTTATACAGTATATGATTTTTATAACATACATATTTATATAATAAATATATTAGAAGAATTATTTATAAATATATATATATATACATATATATATATATATATATATATATATATATATATATATATATATAATCTGCTGGTCACTGTTTAACTAGATAGGGATGTAAGTGTGTAATTGTAAAAACAACAAACCCTCTTAACTTCACTGTTTTGTATAGTTCCTCGATGGGCTTTTCACTATAAAGCCAAAAATCCAAATGAAGTACGAAATGAAGAAGTTCTGACCCTTACCCGGAATATCAGAACAAGGTAATGTCAACTTCCTGACCACGAAGAGGAGTAAAAGTCTATTCCCACTCATGCATACATACTGTACATATAACTGTCCAATTCAGATACATTTACCATAGCTGGAATAGACCCACCATCACTAACTTAGCCAAATGTTTAACTGTTTATTGGGCTTTTGGTATATATATACTGTATATAATATATATATATATATATATATATATATATATATATATATATATATATATATATATATATATGTGTGGTCTAATAGTCACTTTTTCACCAAGTACTTAGTAATTGGTATGGGTATCCAAAAACCCTGTCATGAAATCAAGAGGTCTTCGCTGAGACTGAAGATCGTCATGTGATCTGATCAGACCACAAGAGGAGTTTGTTAGGGCAATGGTCGCACCGTGTATTTTGGCTAAGATAAAATCACCAACACTGTAGTTCACAGCGTAGTGGTTTTTTTTTTTCTTAAAAGAATTAAACTGCGGGATTGGAAAGGAGGAAAACATGAACTTAGTATAAGTTTTGAAGACATTTCAGATTCAGGAATTCTAAACTTCACTAACAATATCAGATTCACTGGCGAGGGTTAGTTCAGATCAACCAAGAACGAGCGTGACTTCTGTAAAAACATCAGATTGTTATAGCGAGATTATTATTACTATCCTTATCAGAGTAACGAACGATTTGATCACATAACTACTGTAAACACACGGCGCAACCGAATGACATATTTTCATACGCGAGAGGAGAAAACAAAGCAGAATTAAAGAAGTTGAGTAAAGGACAGAAAGCAAAGTAGCTGAGGGTCCAAGGGAAGGGACATTTAATATCGTCTGCAGGGTACTGTGCTTGGCACACTGTAAGTGGCCTTCCTTGCGGATTTTCTGACGAGAAAGGAAGGGACTTGTGTTGCAGAAAAACTCTGTTAACGCTTTTCCTGTTATTAGTACTACATATTTTTACCGCTAAGATGATATCGCTTATTCCAGATCTCGGCTGTCTGTCGAGGAATTATAGTTTCTAACGGTGTAGTTCAATTGTCTAAACATGAATTACAGTTTCTAACGATGAATTTCAGTTTGCGATTTCTTACAGACAGGATACAAATGATCGGTGAAAAGAATGCTATAGGATTGATATCTGTAATCTGTATCTTTATCTGTTTGAAAACACGGTCTGCGATTTTTAATTCCGTGTGGGTATGTTTGTGTTTGAAGGAGAGAGAGAGAGAGAGAGAGAGAGAGAGAGAGAGAGAGAGAGAGAGAGAGAGAGAGGGGGGAGAGAGAGAGAGATCAAAGCTTTCACGTAAAAATAGAGGTATTTGTAATGCAATTTGCACAGGTGGCGTTAGCTATTTAGCAGCGGAGACTTATTGCTGGTTTGTTTAATTGCTTCGTTAACAGGTACTTCTAATCACAAAAAGAAACTAAAGCTAATAAAAAAATTTTAGAATAGATAAATACTTGGTAGTTCTTTCAATATCAGTAACAGGAAAAACTGCAGAAGTACATTACAAAACTAATTAGTACTTGTCATGGGAACTTACCCATGAAGAAGCATAAAAACGGAACTGAAAATAATAATAAAAAATGCAGATAATTCCATTTACAGAGATCACAGGTGCATGGCAATAGCCAGGTGTTTCTCAAGGAATAAATTTTCCGTGACTTCGTTAATTGGGATGTTGAAATCTCTGTCTTTCTCTGCATTTTCTGAATCAAGCAAATGGCATGTTTTCGAAGACAAGGCTTTTATCATTAATTAAGGGGTGAAGTTCAATATTTCACTTTTCGTACGGGTACGAACTTGCTTTGGGACAGTCCAGGGCAGTCTTGCCCATCGGTCTCTATACAAAAAAGAAAAAAAAAAGTGGGGGAAGGGAGGGGGTTATAGCATGTGCCAAACAAATGACTACATTTGTAGTGAATACTGCTAGAAAATTACCGGTACCTTAGCTATTATTCTAAGAGTGATAAACGGTAGGGACAGGGGAGGGGAGATTCTTCAATACATCTAAGTTACGTTTATGTACAAAGGATTTATGCAGGAATTTTAATGCGTTGCATTATGATGGTTATAAAACGATAGATATCAAGAGAACAGTATTATACGTAACCAGAGAGAGAGAGAGAGGAGAGAGAGAGGGGTGAGTTAAGAGAGAGCGTGAGAATGACACGATCACGATAAAGGAGGCTCCATTGTAGAAAATGCGTAGAAAGCGTTTACGGGTAACAGTGATCTTCCACTGTACCATTCTTACGAAAGGGTGACTCTTTAGGTCAAATGTTACTTCGGCAAAAAGTGAAAGAAAAAAATAATTACCCAAGTACAGTATTTCCGTCTTTTTCTTGGTTTCGAACAACGAAAGAAAAGCAAGACAAGCGAATATCTGTCATTCACTAAGGTTTACTGTGGAACTTTTATGATTCGTTACTTGAGGACGATTTTCTTAATTTTTTAATTGCTCTCATTATTATGCCGTTGGTGATTGTGGTAATAAAACAAAAACGTTAGTATATTTAATGATAAAAGAGAGCATATAGTTAAAAAAATAAAGGGGACTTTTGGCTTATGCCAGCTTGTACGACCAGTGCCAATAAGTTGAGCAACTGCAGTCTTGTCGTGTCGTGCCTTTATGGCCTTTCTTTGATTCAACGCGATCAAGAAGTTTGCTAGAGTTCACCAAAGGTTTCTGGGCGCTTTATTCCAAATACAATTGACATTGGGACGGGAGATCCCATGTCCCTTTCTACCAAGGGTCTGAGGAGAAGAGGAAATGAAAGCCTGGGAAAGGAAGTGAACAGCATTTAACCCAGAATGGAATTAAAGTGGCTTTATCTTGTAAAGCGGAACTTTCGAAAAATTAGGCCATGGCTTCAGAGGCAGAAAGGTTTAGGTGTACCTGAACTTGAATTATCCATATTCACTAATGAGTCAACAGATTTTCCGAAATTCTCAAGGTACCGTTCTGTAATATCACAAAGTAAACAATAATATGGGTATTAAACCACTTCATATAAGACACGGACGGCTCACATTTCTGCATGTGACGGGTTGTGGATCAAATATATCATGAGCCTTTGACGAGATATGATGCTATATTCTGTTCTAAGCAGTTATAATAATGTAATTCATTAACTGAATGTAATATTTAAATCCATTGTTAAAAAATTCCTAATCGAGAAATTAAAGAAGAAACTGTTTAGTGCTCGTTTTTGATTACTGCTTCTTCGGCCTTAGTGAGAGGGTGGGTTGAGTTGAGTTCGTCATAGCATAAATGATTAGTTGGCTTCAGGCTTACAGCTGTGTTATCGACTGATAGAAATTCATGTAGGAGGAACCAGTTTAACATAAAATCAGGAGATAAAGCAAAAGCCCCATTCTAACTGTAGGGATCGTAGCGGGATCATCAATCGAGTTCAAATTTAACAATATATTCTAATGTTCGAGCACTGCCACGGCTTTCGAGTGTGTGCATAATAGACCTTCCATCTTAAAAACTTCTCGAGAAATAAGCAAACATGATTGTGGCTGAAAGAGACCATTTCACTTCTACGCAAAGTTTGGCCATTTTGTTAATTTATTAGATTTTGAAACCACAGAATTTTTTTTATCTGCTTGAGCTAAAGTGCTCAAATTTTGTATTTACTAATAAGCTAGATTTCTGTTACATTCCAACTCCATTCACCACCTCAAAAAGAAGGCACTGGAACTAATAGTGTGAGCTTGAGGGCAACCGGAAAGCGGTTTCGTGGATTTTTTTTTTTAACGTATGTGCATGGCGTTCCGATCTCTGGAGTTTATTTAGACAATAATTACCCTACTTATTGCTTAAACGGCTCATATGAATATATATAATATATATATGCAATATATATATAATATATGTAATATATATATATATATTATATATACAGTATATATATATAATATATATGTAATATATATACAGTACATACGATATATATATGTATGTGTATGTATATGTATGTATATATATATATGCATATATATATGTATATATAAATATATATGTTGTATATATATATATATATATATATATATATATATATATATATATATATATATATATATATATATATATATAAATATATATATATATATATATATATATATATATATATATATATATATATATATATATATATATATATATATATATATATATATATATATGTATATATGACATTACCAGTTTATTACAAAACAATGACACAAAATATTTTAGTTTTGCCATACCGTTGTAATTTTTGATCGATTGTATGTATCCTCAAATGTCAAAATAAATGTTTTTAGTAATGCTTCGTCCGTCAAGAAACCAGTAATGCCAACAGAAGGGGTGTACAAAATTAACTGCTCAACTGGTAATTTACCTTATATCTTGTATGGAACTAGGTAAGAGAGTCACGCAACATAAATATAATGTACGGGTTCAAACAGCTCAAGTGCCATCTTTTGCCACGTAAGAGACTTTGAACACCCCCATAGACTGGAATTCATCTTGAGTAGTTTTTAAAAGTTCTTCAATGCATGACAGATTGTTAATCGAAGGATGCCTCATTAGTTCTTTTAGTAATAACTTGAGCGATTGTCTTTTTAAGATGGAGGAATTGTTGAAAAGCTGTATTCTTAATGATTCAAAAGTAAAACAAGCTGTTAGATATTTTACAAACAGATAATTTTGTACTGCGATTTGTAGTAATTGGATATTTCCATTAAGTATGTTTTTGCTTTGAATGTTTTTTTTTTCGTATACTTTAATAGCTTGTTGACATGTTTTATAGTTATCTGTGACCCCATATTGCTTTCTTGTGTATGTTGTTTTCTTAAAACTGTTAGCACCCTGAATATGACTTTGGAATAAAAGTTGAAAGTCATGGTACCAGCTCCTTTTACTTTCACGTGAGGATCTCTTGTATACTTCGTCCACGGGACCATTGTTGAAATACAAGATATATATGTATATAATATATATACATATATGTACATACATATATGTATTTATATTTATATGTATATGTATTTATATATATATATAATATATATACATATATATATATATATATATATTTATATATAAATATAATATATATATTATATATATATATATATATATATATATATATATATATATATATATATATATATATATATATATATATATATATATATATATTATTATAAATTGCAAGAAGTCGCTAAAAGCCAACCCTTTAGAATGCTAAAGTGGGTTTGTCGCTGCATAGCCAACCCAAGTTGACCCAGATACCAAAGCATAAATCTTATCAGTATTTTGATCAGTCCCTTCCCCTTACCTGGGACAGATGTTTGGATAGCATGGTCAAAAAAGGCAAGGAAAGAGGATGAGTGCTGCTCCCTTAAGCAGCTTAGTCCAACTAAGCTGCTTTAAACAACTATTCTAAAGGCAGATTGAGCTGGCTGAATTGTCTTTCCACAGGATACCTGGGGAGATGCAAGCAGATGGTCGGAACACCTGGAAAATGACACATCTTCAGCCCGGTCACCACATGGGCCCGACACTGGGGCCCCTACCCTTGGCAGTGGCCTTAAAAGGAGCTTGGACAGGAAGATCTTAGCAGTCAGCAGTCAGTAATGGTAGTTAGCAGTTAGCCAGAGACACGTGGGTGATCGCTATGATTGCTGAGAGGGCCCCGCCCCCCGTCACCACCTGAAGCTCCTGACGCAGAATCCAGCCCCTTCGTTACCACGTGGACATACCTCCTAAGTGAACTAGTGCAGAGTGCCACGAGTGCAACCGCCTGGCGTCATTCTTCGCCAGAGACCCACTTCCCCCCATGGTAAAGTACAAGTGAAGGCTTTTCAGTCACGACATTTTGCCCTTAGAAGTGTTTATTGAGTGCCAGTACGTTCCTGTATCCAATGTGCCATTTCCCAGTGCTATTACAAGTGTTTGTGTCCCAGTGTTCAGTGTTCGTTCATTCCTTGAGATCTTGGCACATCAGTGCAGCCTCGAGTCATTGTATGTGTTATATTTTCCTTTACTGGCATGTAATGTTTAGCTCTCTCTTGCAGAGGGACCAGTTTGCTGTGATCTCATCTTGGACTGTGCCTTGCCACCATTCAAGACCCCAGTAGGAAGATCTTCAGGCTTTGCAAGCCTCCTAATAATTCATTTAACCATTTTCTTTTGATTCTTTTCTTGTAAATATAATTACTTAATTTAACCAAAGTGTTTACGTATAACATTCCCTCATGAAGTAGAGCCCTAAGCTCGTGTGAATCATCCCCTTTTTCTTTTCTTTTTATGATTTCCCTTAACATAAAGTCAGATTTCCAAAGCCAAATAAATAAAGTTCCTTTGCTGGCCTGTGAAAGTATTCCACAAATCTAGAAATCCAGGGAAATACATAAAAATGGCGACCTTGCCAGGATCTCATTTTGCAGTTGCATTTCCCCCTGTATTGTTGCTTTGTTGCATTTGCAACTCGCCAAATCAGTGATTAGCAAAGCTAAGCTGGGTGCGAGACAAATTCCAAACCTGGTACCAGGAGCACAGACCATGAGAGTTCCACGTAAGTAATGTGTTTATCTTAGCGAAGAAATTTTTTAATCGTGACTGTTCCTAGGAAATTAGGGAAATAGGGATGCATGTATCAACTGAGATAGGAGAACTGCCGTATTAGATTTTGTTAATGCATGCCTTTCATGATAGGTAGTTAGGAAACAACAAGTGCTAACCATTTTCTTTTCAAGGAATAGTGCAAAAAGAAATTCCTCTGTGTTAAATTTTCACTTTGGCATTTTCTTTTCAAGGAATAGTGCGAAAGAAGTCCTCTGTGTTAAATTTTACTTCGCATTTTGGAATAGCGAATTATTTAGACGCAGACGAACTCCCACGTGGCATAAGACAAAAATCAGATTGCATCGTTGAAATACACTCTCTCAGATTAGCTACAACTCAAATCAGGTGTTAGGAAAGTGAAATTTGAACTCTGCTTCTAGGGAAAATCACGAGGACATTTTACTATTATCTGCCCATCCCAGGAAATTCCCCGCAGTCAGGAGACCAGATGGTGTTTGTAAACAGAATGGTTCATTCAACCAGTGTCTAAAAATAACTCACATCAGTGAGAGTCGGACGACCTTCACCCACCCCCCTTGCTCCCCGCGTGCCTACCAAATCTTCATTCATTGCCCGAGTAGTTTGTTCCTTTAAAAATTGTTCATACTTGGGCCCCTCTCAGCAAAATTTTTTTTTTAATCCAATTTCCAAGTCCTACGGAACAAATCCAATTTCCACATCCTACGAGACGGAATTTCCAAGTCCTATGGGACCAGTCCAATTTCCACATCCTATGAGTCTGAATTCCCAAGTCCTACAGGACAAATCCAATTTCTAAGTCCTATGGGACAAATCCAATTTCCAAGTCCTACGGGGCAAATCCAATTTCCAAGTCCTACGGGACAAATCTAATTTCCAAATCCTAAGAGACAAATTCCAATTTCCAAGTCCTATGGGACAAATTCCAGTTTCCAAGTCCTACGGGACAAATTCCAATTCCACGTCCTTCGTGACGTCCATTCACGTCACACATGATGTCCTCAAATTCCACGTCCTTTGTGACGTCCATTCACGTCCTACATGATGTCCTC
>NC_089762.1:23533390-23553390 GCF_040412425.1 Macrobrachium rosenbergii
AAGATTGGGATGGAGCTGACTTTCTCCATGTTTCCGCATCAGATAAATTCTTCATTTACACAGTCAGGAAGCCAAATCATAAAAATGACATCATTTGGGCTGCAAAGTTGGATGATATCAGCAATGACGTGCGCTATCGCCAAGTTGTGAAATTTCCTGAATGTTTGGGATTTTTTCTCTGTTTCACAGGCAAACGGTTAATGCGGGTCATCAAAGAAAAAGGACTTTCATGGAATGGCGAATACTTCAGAGAAACTGTTTACCGGTGGAGTATTTCCTTTTCTCAAAGATCCTGAAAATGTGTTCTTTGTTGAAGTCACATTTTTGCATGATAAGGCATGTTTCAAGGCTCTTCAGACACAGGAGCTGCTTCGAAACAGTGGTATCGATTTCTTCTCGTCAAGTGAATTTCCAGGTAGCTCCCCTGACCTTAATGTGTGTGAAAACATTGGTAGTATCTTAAAGAATCGTGCTGAAGTGCGCACAGTGAACTATGATGGTATACCAAGCCTCGACGACCTGCAAAGAGAGGTGACCGAAGTGCTCAGGGAAATGGAGTTTGAGTCTCCGCTTTTTTGCGATTTGCTGAAATCATACCCCTCAAGAATGCAGGCTGTGGTACAGGCAGATGGAGGCCACACAAAATATTAAATACTCAAAGAGAAACTTAAATAAATACCTGTTCTGAAATACTTTTATTTTTGTCCATATCAATTTTAGTTTATGCTGTAGGGGGCCCTCTAATTTATGCACCCTGTGTATATATATATATATATATATATATATATATATATATATAACACCCTATATATATATATATATATATATATATATATATATATATATATATATATATATATATATATATATATATATATATATATATATATATATATATATATATATATATATATATATATATATATATATATATATATATATATATATATATATATATATATATATATATATATATATATATATATATATATATATATATATATATATATATATATATATATATATATATATATATATATATATATATATATATATATATATATATATATATATATATATATATATATATATATATATATATATATATATATATATATATATATATATATATATATATATATATATATATATATATATATATATATATATATATATATCTGATTATCTATATATAAATATACTGTGTGTGTATGTGTGTTTGTGCGTGTATGCCTGTCTTATATTTATCTAATATTTTTAACCATAAGAAGGAATGCAAGTTTTTTTTAGAGCAAGTAAAAATAATCTTTCCAAGCAAAGCGTTAAGAACTACTTCAAAATGGCAATCTTACAAAATGGAATAATGAATTTACGCAACCAAGTATTCTGAAGGGAAGTGCTAGTAATAAAAGAATGGTTATCTTACGAAGTCATCGTCGCATCAAGCGTTCCTTTGTTGATTTTTATTAATTAGAATTTTGTTTTGAAATCCATACTCTTTACTTACGACCTACCGTCCGTAAATATATTTGTCTATTGTTCGTTTATTAACAAAAGATGGCCGCAGCTACGGTACGCAGAGAACGACGCGCAAAAGCACTCTCAATGTGACACGGGGAATCTATTTTCAGAGAGATCTAGATGAAATGCAGTCGTCTTGTGAAAGCCGTCAGGAGTACATTCTCTCTAGACCTGCCTGACGAACTGAAAATGAACTATGCTATACCTCTGTGGTGAAAGTTGCCTGGGCCGCTTCGCTACCATTCCCTCAGCTCTAGCCTGAAGGTAGAGGAAACTGGTCGAAACGGCATGAAAAAGGTGCACGCAATAGGAAGAAACACACGGGCCAGTAATAAATACGTTTAAACCAGCTGTAGTATAAGCTCCCTTCGATATTCGGTTCACTCGCAAATTTTTATTTTGTGATACATGTAATTTCATTTATCCAAGGTTAACCTTCCGCAACATTACTTACACTTCACAATAATCATACCCAGCGAGGAGGAGACAAACAAATACTTCTTAATAATTAGTTAGGGTAAGATGAGATCAGGTCAGCGCCAGAAATATGAGTCTTAGTTCATCTGAGAGTATGTTAGGAAGCCTATGACCAGCCCCCTCCCTCCACCCGCGACACTGCATATCAAAAAAGACGTGTTTCTGTTAGTTGAAATTTTTTTTTGTCTTGAGAATGCTCATGTTCTAGTATGCATTTTGTAGTGTGACCCTTTTTGTGTTTAATCGCGTTATTCTATGAACTTATAAATATCTTGACGCTGGAAAAGATCCATTTAAAAGAAGCTTGGGTGAAAATATCTCATATTTAATCATTTTTGCTCGCGGGCACATTAGGTTGTTTTGTCTCTCTCTCTCTCTCTCTCTCTCTCTCTCTCTCTCTCTCTCTCTCTCCCAAGTGAAAGGCTATAATCCTTTGATAGTGAAAAGCTGGATCGTTCCTAGATAGTGACCCCCAAGGGTTTTCGGAGGACGTTATCTAGAACTAATATTCCGTGGGGGTCGTTAGCTTTATGATGTTTACAGACCTCTGTTTATGTTTTTACGGTCATCCCCAACGGGCTTGTACTAAACACGCCGCAGAGGTGGATACATAACGGGTTAAAACCCACCGAGGCTCACTCACTATCTAGGAAAGATCCCCTGTCACAGTTACCTTGGGTCTTCGACGCCAGAAATGCTTAATTTTCATGTAATTTTTTTTTTTTTTTATAAAAAGTAATGATAAAATTTGTCGCATAAATAACATAGCTCATTCGCAGAAATATACACTCCTGCTCGTTATAACACTTCTTCATTGGAGGGGTGGTTAGAGCTCTCGGCTAGCACGCTCGTGGCCCAGCGTTCGACTCTCCAACCGGCCAATGAAGAATTAGAGGAATTTAGTTCTGGTGATATAAATTCATTTCTCGTCATAATGTGGTTCGGATTCCACAATAAGCTGTAGGTCCCGTTGCTAGGTAACCAGTTGGTTCTTAGCCATGTAAAATAAATCTAATCCTTCGGGCCAGCCCTAGGAGAGCTGTTAATCAGCTCAGTGGTCTGGTTAAACTAAGATATAATTTACTTACTTTGCACGTTATAACCATATATATAATTATATCAGAAGTAATTGTTGAGTGTAATACGTACTTTCGTTGCGTGTACTTTGCCGATGAAGTTCTTTATTTAAAGAATGTCTCGGCACAGGAAAAGTGAATTAGAATAAGACATAAGGGATGATACGTTGCGATCAAAGAACAATTAACAGATTTTGAAATGGTCCGTGTTCATCTGTAACTTGTATGCCTTGTATACCCTACATCTTTGTATGCTTTGTCTTAGAAAGATTCAACAGTCCAACTAATACAAGGAAAACAGGAACAAGGATCGTTTCATAATCGTAAAGCCAACTAAGAATTCTGAAAGCCTTTCCGATATCCTGCTGCAAGTACCATGATAATTATACCTCTTGTTACAGTCACAGTTGCTGGTGAAGGAACTGCTAATTCGAAGGGCAGTCAGAAAGCCCCTTGAAGAGGGATAAGTAGCGCCGACTTGTAACCTCTTTAGAGACTGACGAAATTATTTAAAATGCATCGCGGCCGGAATTTGATTTCCTATGTAATGACACTTTCGAGAATCGGATTCTTTTGATGAACGACAATTTTTTTATCGAAAATTTTCATTTGCTCCGTAACTGTTTCTATAATATCTACAGGATAGTATCTATTAATTTAATGAGAGGATACTGGGTCATATTTCACCGATACTGATTAAGATGATAAATTGCAAGATCATAAAACTGTTTTTGTCGTAAGTCAGTCAGCACTAGCGAATTAAGCGCTGTTAGCCATGGATTAATGAATACGCTAAAAATTAGTGAACCTCTAATAAAAAAAATGAAATTATAGTGGGTAGCGATGACGAACTTACTCTTAATTTTACAAGTAATGCCTTTACCAAATACTCGCTTAAAATCTAGAATGGAGAGCTGCATGAAAGAAATGTTCAGAAAACATTCGTCAGCTTTCAGAAGGAGCCCCATGAATCCTAATAAAATAAAATAAAAAGAATAAATCAGAAAACCAAGAATAGTATATTCTTATTAGCTGTTATTTCTGAGCTTACCAAATTCGGTTTTGGAGCAACATGAAACCATTTATGTTGGGAATGAAGACTTTTCCTAAAGAAGCTATGATCTAGAAAATACCAACTAACAGAACACAATTCGTGGCTAGAAACGTTCCAAGAAAATGTCCAGATACTGCAGTGACATGGCGTATCTATTTTTATCCTATTGTTTGAGTTACTATGAAGGAATTCGTAGGAATCTGCAATTTCCCTATAATGGGTCACGTGGGCACAGGTGCAGGTGAAGCTAATGAGTATAATAAAAACGCTGCTAACGAGGGCGAATCTGGAGGTCTCTTAAGTGTGACCTTTTCTGCGAAAGGGATCATGGGTTTTAAAATGGAGTGGAAAATCTGGTTTGGATAATATAAGACGATATTGATGATATTGACTCGATAATGATCCCAACACACGGCGATCGTTTCCATTTTGAGTTTGTTTACGAGACTGCTTATTTTTTCAAATTTAGCTCGCACACCCTTCAGCCTATCAGCCAGGCTGTTAAAAATATTAAAAAGTTATCAGCAGATTACTCTAGTCTTTAATTATCTTCCTTACCAGTATCCCTATTCACTCAGTCATTTATTAGTCAGTCTTACTTATTCGCAAGCTCCCTCTAATTCAATGAACAACTACATGTGAATGAAAGGAGTCTTTTTAAGAAATCCATCCATCTGTCTGGCTGGGGTTGTCACCCAATCCTATCTGCTAATTACCGTCTGGTTTTCTTCCGATGTCTCGATAAGGAGAACGTCTATGCTGACGGTAAAAGTGCATCACCAAGGTTCTTTAGCTGTGCTACTGTGTAGGTCAGAGGCAGCAGTTGTCAGAAAAAACTTGGAGAGCTTTGCTAGTGATGCAAAATTGCACCCTATTCAACTGACAATCACTGACGGTTGTACAAGAGCACTCCCAGAGTACCAACGTCATTACAACCCTCTAGAAGACGCCGAATAAAATGCCATTACTTTCTTCCAAAGTAAATTTTGACTGGGTGATGGTGATGGATGGGTCTACATACAGAGCGTGTACCTTTAGGTGGCACTGCCTTTGCCTTGCACGTGGGTGCGATGGCTTCCTTCCATTATTGTGATGCCCTTTCGCATTAAACGCCCATTTTATTTCCGTTATTCATTCCTAACTGCTGCCAATTCACTTGCTAATTGCAAATGAATTTCCTGGGGGAGGCTGCGTCTTAATGGAAATAGAAAACGTGGGAGGAAGGAAGACTCTGGGAGAAGGTACCCGTGAGTGGGTGGTCGACGTCATTGAGAAATTCTCCCTAAAGACAGCTTTCGATTATTCCCTTCGTCTGTTTTTGTCCTTCTCTTCTCGTGTCTTCTTTTATTCCTAGGGGGGAGGGGGTGGACTCCGAGACTTTCCTGAAAGACAATTGCCAATACGATGCACTGAGATTTCCCACGAATGACAGCATGAAAGTGGTTTTCCTTGTTTTCTATTGATCGTTCAAGAGGAAAAGTTCTCGAGAGTTTGCTCTCTTCTCTGCAATAATTACTTCATTAGGGTAGGCACAGTACCAATATAGAAGCAGTGAACAGAAGCTCAACATTAAGAGATGCGTTACGTTCTTGTAGAGTATACAGCAGTGTCTCATCTTAGCATTTATCGGAAAAAATAGATGATGTTACAATATGAATTAACAACAGAATACCATAGTCATTACAGTGCACAGAATTTTCAACCATACACGGTCCTTCCTAAAGTTTAGCTCAAACATTTCTCCCGAAATGTTTTTCAAACCACGAAGTCCCTTATGCGAAGTCCTTCACTGAAGTTGTTGCCTTGTTCATATCCTTCCTAATAAGATATTTTATAAAACGAGCTTGGTAAAGGTTTCTGCCTGTATGTTATGAAAAATGAACATTTCATATATCAATAAATGCGTCATAAAGCCGAACTGATACAAAATGGTGAGAGTTGCCATAATCTGAATTTGCACTTCTTGTGAAAAACAGAAATTTATGATAGTGCATACGGGACGGTTAAAAGATAAGGGAAATCAACAACGCATCTGTAAGAATTATTAAGTGGGATTTGGTTGGAAGACCGATGAAATTAACTTTGGAATACTTTAGGGTATATGACTAAGTCAGAAGAATAAATCATCGTATTCGGCTCCAGCTTTTGTTAATGATACTGGGCTAAATAAAAGCTTGATGTGTCCTCTAGACAGGAATAATTCCCTAACTTAAGGAACAAGAAAGCAAATCCAACGAAAAGAAATGATAAAACAAAATAAATAAAATCAATAAAAAAAACAAGTGATGCGAGCATTGTGAGAGGTGTGTTGACTATAAGAGAAAGTAGACTTTGTAAAGGTTGTTTTGTCAACAAGTCTGCTACAGCTCCAGTACCTGAACGAACAGTTTCTTTTCTTTTCTCTCTCTCTCTCTCTCTCTCTCTCTCTCTCTCTCTCTCTCTCTCTCTCTCTCTATCCACCGTAACCCAACACTTCCCCCTTCGTTACGGTCACCCATCGGTAGGTTAGAGTCCCTTCACTAATCTTATTTCACACCCTCATACCCTGTGCATCCATTGAATGTTCCTATATTGCGAATCGCTATTTTATCGTCTATTTAGGAAAATTAAATAAATATAACTATGAAAAGAGTTATGAATTTTTCGGTGTTTTTTTGTGGATGTTGTAAATGTGTGTATATATATATATATATATATATATATATATATATATATATATATATATATATATATATATATATATAATATATTTTAGCAATTTCCGTCTGAAACATTTTCCATCTAATATTCTGGTTATGCTCCAACATTGAACTCACTCCCTTGTTCTCTCTCTCTCTTCAGTGCTGTTCCTTTTTTTTTTTTTTTATTCAAGAAGCAACAGAACTTCAGTGAATGTACTTAGGTGGAGCGGTCGGTCATCAACCGGTCAGCAGGTTTGGCTTCGCCCCTCCGGCTAAAGTTTAGGAAAATGCTTCCCCCATCCCCTCCCAGCCATACTCACCACCTTTACTTTAATTGCTGATTTGGTTTTCCTTCTTTCCTCACTTGCCAAATTGAGACTAATCGTTTTCTAACTTTCTACTGCCCTTTCTTTCTTTGTCAATGAATTGTTACGCCTTATATTAGCCAGTGTTTTCAGATTTTTCAAACGTTTGTTTCTCCTTTACATCTTTTAGCCACCGTTGATAAAAATGCATTTGATTGCTCTCCAGCAGTGGTGTATTATTTCAGAAAGTTAATATGAAGATGAAAATCACTGTATATATTCCAGTTAACTGTTATTAATATGAGAAATATGCTTAACTTAATGGCTTCGGAAACATTATGGCCAAAAGGAAAATCGAAGATAAACTAATATTCATACTAAATTAATTACATCTATGATTGAAAACTATCAAATTTATACGAAAAAACTCATACATAAGTAGATAAAAATACAAATGAGACTTAGGCCACAGCAAAAACGGAATGCAAAAGAAAATAAGTCCACCCAACATCTGAATTCTGCAATGAACGTCTCTTTTGATAATCAAAACCACCCACGGAAATGGCTTGGGACTTGATGACTCAATTCAATCAAATAAGTGAAAAAAATATAATAAAAACCAAACTAAAACATCAGATTAGAAAGGTGCAGAAGGTACGCAAGTCCACCGTGGGTTCCTTTCTTTACTTTGCTTTTTATTGGGACTTCTATCGCAACGATTCCTCGGCAAAAGGTCATCAGGTAATGCCCCTCCTCCTAATATAAGGGGACTCTCCTGAAGCCGGAAATAATCTATTCCTGTTGTTAATATTACCTTGAGAGCGAGAGGTTTTCTCTAAACGCTCTGAATAACAACTGGGAAAGTCTCCTTGTTAAGCATCATTTTCATGGCCACATTAAATTGTGCCCAGCTTTCATGTCTATACCCTTGAATATGCCGTCAGGAAGTGTACCTGTATCGTGTATCAGAACTTACATTTGTACACATATGTCAACCAAATTTCTTCAAAACTGTCTGTAAAAATATGTAAATTTACATTAATTTAGTACTTATTCTTTATAAATATAACTAATTTAAATTTCCCACCCTGACATCCATCTACAAATAGATCCAAACTTTGCAGTTGATAAATGAAAACAATAACTACTCGGTTGTTTCGCCAAGAAAATATGATAAATCGTGATATTCCCTTCAGCAAATAAAAAGGACAGAACAAACAGCCAACAAAGACAGATCCAACAGCCAACAAACATTAGGAAAACACGACCTTCATGGACAACCCAAAGGAGTTCTGGTCCGTGAGCCCTTGGCCAGAAGCCAACTTCCAGCCTCTTTCTAACCCAATTCTTCGAGCGCTAGGCCACGCGTTTTAGGTCACCGTTAGAGCTTGTTTTGATACATCCTTCCAAGGATAACAATAGAGCAGGAGTTCTCAGCATTTTCTCCACCCAGTACCTGCTGAGTTAACAAACCTTGTAATCTATTTGACTCTGTATAAAGTATATGATGTATATATATTTAGTATAAAAGATCCTCTTATTTTGTGTAGCTCGTAGGAGGGTAGTGCCGTCAGTGCACCTCATGCGGTGCACTGTAGGAATTACTTATGATTCTTTGCAGCGTCACTTCGGCCCCTAGCTGCAACCCTTTTCATTCCTTTTTCTATACCTCCGTTCATATTCTCTTTCTTCCATCTCACTTTCCACCCTCTCCTAACAGTTGATTCATAGTGCAACTGCGAGGTTTTCCTCTTGTTACACCTTTCAAACCTTTTTACTGTCAATTTTCGTTTCTGTGCTGAATTCCCTGATAGGTCCCAACGCTTTACCTTAGGCCTAACTTCTATATTCTATTCTATTCTGTTATTTTGCGCAGATATAGCAAATCTGTGATTTGTTGTTATTGTTGTAATCATACTATCTCTCTTTCTCTCTCTAGACATTCAAGCAACTCCTGAGTCTTGGAGACCCATGACATAGAAAGGATGAGAAACTTGTCTCAGAAGAGGCCGCAGTTTCAAGTAAAAACTTCCGGGATAACATTTCTATGAAGACAAACCAGTCTGCTGTGAATTGGTAAGTAAAAGATGTTATAATTAATAGATGTTTAATTGTTTCTTTCGCTGTCCTTCAGATCTTGGCGGAAATAGGAAATTATTGTTAGTTAAATTATTACACCTCCCATTACTTTGATAAAAAGCTGTAGAACAGGTTTTCTGGCAGTGTCATGGATGATTGAATTTTGAAGTTACAGTTGCAGATTGGTTAATAATAATAATAATAATAATAATAATAATAATAATAATAATAATAATAATAATAATAAAGCATGCATTGTGCTTTAAATTCCTTTAAATCCTTGCCTTAAATTTTTCACTTTGCACAGCAAGAATTAATTTTTTGAAAATTCTTGTATCGTTATCTGTGGGCTTAATCTTTATCGGCATATTGCGCTGCGGACTATTTTAACAGTCTTGCAACATTTAACTTATTGCTGACAATATTAACCAGTATTGTATTGCTTTGATATACCTCAAGAAGCCCCTTAGGTGCGTTTGACTTTCTCTATTTAAATTATTTGGGATTAAGATCGAAGCAGTTGATAGTCGAAATGATTCAAACCTGACGGCAGAACATTTTTCAGGTCAAGGCGCCACGTTTTACGTGAGCAGTAGAATTTCAGGTTTATCATGTGTGTGCGTGCGTGTGCGTGCGCATCTGTTTTTAAGTTCTTTACGCGGATGATGGGATGAGAAGGAACTATACGCGATCAAGCACATCCTCCGTGTTTTCCGCTGTTCGTAAATTACAATAGCTAACGAAAGTTCTTTTTCCGCCGGAGAGGAAGTTAGATACCAAATTCTTACAACGGGGGAGAACATAATGCCAATTGCCCATTGTTCCAAGAGATTTACGACCCAGAATGCCTAATTGGCTTGGAACAATACCATAATTATGATCAGAGATGAAGTTTGAAGAGTCGTGTCCGCTTCATTCTGTAACAGCCGTTTGGAACCGGTTCCCTCTTTCTCTTCTTCAATTTCTTCTCTTGAGTGGTGGCGCATTTCCTCAGATTTTATGTAAGTCTCAAATGTATTCTTTATGGTAAGAAAACGAATGATTTAACTACGCGACATTTTGATTTTCATGGAAACCTAACCTTGTCTCATTAAAACTAATTACGATGAATTCACACAATGCTTTTTGCTCCCCAGAAAGCCTCCGCCGGATATTTCCTAGATAGTGACCCCCAACAAAGGCTGGGGTCGTTGTCTAGGATTAATATATCTTGTGGGTCATTATCTTTATTATATTTACAGTCTTTTGTTTATATTTTTACGGTAATCCCCAACGGCCTTATACTAAACACGCCGCAAAAGGTGGATACATACCGGGTTAAAACCCTTGGGGGTCACAATCTAGGAAAGATCCGCCTCCACCTGACGGCCTTTCCACTTCAGGAACGACGAGCACTTATCAGACATCTGAAAAGCGTTGCACTTCAGATGTTGGCGATAATATCTCGCCCTTCCTTGTCTTTGCATATTTTCTCCAAGCCGCCAAACAACAAGTTCCTTCGGGTACCTTCAGTCGTAATTCCGTGGTGTACGAAATCATTTGAAGACTTTTGATGCATCGTTTGCCTCCTCGAAATGGCGTTGAATTTACCAATGACGTCATTATTCGTGATATATTCTTGTTGTGCAGAGGAGATATGATCATCATGAGCTTTGCTATTAGTATCTTTATTACCAGAGCAGCTTTTACGTTGTTGATGTTGTAAATGGGCTGATGGATAGCTTAGTTTAAAGATGCTGTTTTTCTCATAACATTTTCATAATGAGTCACGAGGAAGCATAATTTTCGATATAATGAATACGCTAATAAATAATCAAGGAGATAACAATGAAGAAATCTAATCAACATTCACAGGTTTTTCATGTCTGATTCAGTGATTAAAAAGATAAAAGAAGCAAAGGCTCAGACATCATCAAGGGACGTAAAGGGAAACGTATTTCCATTGCATAAATTTTAAAATCTTAATATTTCACTGGAAACAGTGTGGGGTAGCATATAATAAATCATAAAGTCTGCTATCGAAGAGAGAGAAAGAGAGAAAAGAGCTAAGCAAGGAACAATTTTATGCGATCGTTTAGCTATGATTGTTTTTCACGAAACATAAAAGCCCCTTTTACCAGACAAAGCCAGCTTTAAATCAGCGTGCAATTACATTTTTCGAAATGCAGTTGTTGTTGCCATTCGATGGGAAGGATCATAAAACAAAATGAAAAATTTGTGTAAAAACAACACACATTAGGACAAGATGAGCTCAATTTGATTAGATGTTAAGTACGCTTTAGTTAATGCAGTTATACTCTCTATTAATTGCGCACTTACTTGATAAGTAAAACGTAGAAAGAAATGCACTGACCTCTTTTCTCCATCTTTCGTAGTATACGAGCTGCGATACAGCCCGACAATGGACCCGTCTAAGGACCCTTCGAACTCCAAGTACAGAGAATAATTTTTGGGCTGCAATGTGCCCTTGGGCCTCACCACCCAAAACTGATTGGGTTCGTACTCGAAAGCATCGTTTAAGGGTACCGGCTGACCCGTCGATCCATCCTTGAGTTCGGTCTTTGTCACATTCATCTGCTTCACATGGACGACAAGGTAATCGATAGGCTCATTCACGCCGATGGTGATGGTGTTTTTACCCTCGAACCTTCCCGTTTCAAGGTCAGGATGCAGGAAGAGGTCATAGTGAATGGGAGTGGTGGCTCTCGGGATGCGATACTCCCTTTCCCAAGGTTCCTTGGGGGCCTCTGTGGTAGTGCTAGAAGAGGGAACTGGGGTTGGGTGAGTTTGCTGGGCTGTCGTGTGCCTTTGCGTTATAGTAGCCTGGGGTCTTTGAGTCGTAAGAGAGGATCGATGCTCATGATTCGGCGCTATGCCAAAAACTTGAGCGAGGTTACTTTGCGGGCCCGTGGTCATGTGACCTCCCGGATCACGCCAGTCTGGGGCCAGGAGGAGCACCAGAAGCGCCACGCAGGCGATGCACAAGACAGCCACCAGGAACAGCAGAGCGGCTGTCGATCTTCTTACAAATACTTGACCCATCTTTGCGGCAGCTGGAACTTTCTCACTAACTTTTGGAGTTTTACTTTCACTGTTTGTTCACTGGAGTTGCTAGTCTGAAAAATAAAGAATATAAACGGCGTTAGATGGGAAAGCTCTTGACAATGATTATAAGACATACTTGCACTTACGGAAGTATGAAAACCTAAAGAATCACAGACTTTCCTAAAGTGCTTAAAATACTTGATAACAGTATAATGAAAACCTTCGATTCTTACTATTTTTACTCTAAAATCGCATTTATTAAGCTTGCTTGTGTGAACGTGTCAGAGAGAGAGAGAGAGAGAGAGAGAGAGAGAGAGAGAGAGAGAGAGAGAGAGAGAGAGAGAGGTATACTGCAGTTGTGGTACGATGTAGCGAACAATCATGAAATTCAGACATTTGTGAATGAGTTAATATAATATGAAGACACTAATAAAAATGTGAATTTTGATCATATGATACATGATCATATTTGAACGATAACGTAAACAGTGTTATTAAATTAATTTTCTGCTATTAACAAAAGATAGAAAGGTAACTAACTTATTCAACTTCTCAACAAAGACACGAAAAGCTTTTTATTTTATTTCAAGTTCGTGTTCCCTTTGTGTTGTTTATTACCGTTTCCTTTTATCGCTCCCTTCTTTACTCTTTAGCAAGTTTACTTCGTTTCTTCATCTAGGCAACTGTTTCTATTTTGCCCCTCCGAGAAAATCACCAGAGATCGGGTCCCATTCTGAAGATCATATTTATGAAAAGATGTGGGAAAAATGGACATGCGGGAATCAAATAGTGACCAATCGATCAAAATTCGTGAACATCATTTCAGGACCAATCCCGGGACGCAAAGCTCCGCGCAGACACTTAATCCCGTCAATAGAATCAGTCCGTTACAGAGGATTAGACATAAACCGGCATTAGCATCCTGACAAAAATAGGATCTAAAGGCTTTTGCGAGGTAATCGTAATAATCCCGTAATACTGTTGTGTTGCCATTGGCGTCGATGAAGGTCTGAAATTTGAATCAAAACATTACTGCATCTGCTAAATGTCACCGTCACAAACAAGTAATGAATGCGCCGAAGTTTTTTCGGCGCATCGAGTTTTCTGTACAGCATACAATCCTGTATGAAACTTTCAGCCACGGCCCTTGAAACTCTTACCCGCCTCCCATGAAACTCAGCCACGGTGCGGTGGTTCGCCTATGTCGTTGGTACCTTACCGGTCCCAGATGTATGATTATGACTAACTTTAACCTTAAATAAAATAAAAACTACTGAGGCTAGAGGGCTGTAATTTGGTATGTTTGATGATTGGAGGGTGGATGATCAATATACCAATTTGCAACCCTCTAGCCTCAGTAGCTTTTAAGATCTGGGGACAGACAAAGCCGTCACAGTAGTTTAATTTTACAGAAAACTGAAAAGGGGGTCACGTTTATTGAGCTCTGCTCAGAACGAAAGATTTAGAAATCCTCACCATTCTGCTCTGTCCGTTGTCTCTTAATCAGTCCATTTTGTGTCGAACAGGACCATCTCGTTCCAGTATTTTGTCAGGCAGTCTGAGACCAAATCATGCAGTACTTTAGAGGCTAATTTAAACCCTAAGTTCGCAATTGATCACTAAATATTCACGTAGGCCTACTCAAGGCGAAAAAATCTGACACGTAAAAAGTTAAGCTGATCTGGTGTCGTGACTCCAAACATCAAAGATGGATTTACGTCTTTACACTCCGCTTTTGAAGAGCGTCTGGCGGAAAAATATTTTGTTCATTTTTCCCGTTCTTCAAAATACTCTTTTACTGCTCAGGTGAGATCGGTGCATATTTGTTGGTGCAACTGGAACTTCAGAATTTCAAGCGAAGATGCAATGTATCACTACCCTAATACAATTCAACTTGTATTTTAATGTTTTACTTACATTTTTGTTTATTTATTTATTTATATATTTATTTAGCTGTTTTTCTAATAATTGGCCTCTTCTTTCTGTATTTCCAGTTACCTTCTGTTACTTCTTTGGAATGAACACCATATTCTTTGGAAATTTGAATTTTTGGACTTGTTCCACATGAATAGGGTTCGTCTTCTGAATAATAATAATAATAATAATAATAATAATAATAATAATAATAATAATAATAATAATAATCGCTAGAAACTGCATTTGATATAGTTTTGCCTTTAATGTAATTCTACTTAATTGAATAGTTGTTAGTGTCGTCAGTGACACATTTAGGTAGCAATAAACGCCTTCTCTGTAGTGGGCTAATTTATTGAGCTCTCATTTCTTCTAAGGATGAATTGGCTCTCTTTTCATATAAATGGCCAGATTAAGGACTGTACCTAATTCATTAAATCAAATAATCAGCAGGGTAAGGTCCATATTGAAATAAGATTACCATCAAATAAGCCTCTAATTAAAAAAATTAATAGTTCTGAGAGCAAGTTTTAATCCGTAAAAATCCATGAGCAGAAATGTACTCGAGTAAGTGAAAGTGGTAAATTTATTTCGTAAAGATTTGCTTATAAAATGAAGAAATGGCACCAAGAGCTCTGCAAATATAACAGTTGAAAATTTAACCAGGCTGCAAAGGTGGGAAATCTGCCAGTCCCTCGTTGACCTTTATACATAACTCCTTAAGCAGCAATTCAAGTGCGATGCCAAAACTTTAAAAACCTGAATTGATTTATTCGACAAATTCAGTCCTCAACTTCGGAAAGTTTTCGCATTTTCAATCTTTAGTAACTAAGGACGAAAATTCATGTTTTTTAAGCAAAAGCCTTTTATTAAAAGAAGCCCCAAAACTCTAAAGTTAATTAACTTTATTAACCCGAACGGAAAGTTACAGAAAGCCCAGCTATCGTAACCTTTAGTGATTACGGAAAAGGCAACTAGAGAGAATATAGAGTGACCCAAGTATTCCACAATGGCCAGAGTTGACGAGCAAAGATCTCAAGCTTTGAATTCTTTGCTTGCTCTTGTTTTCCCCAGTCCCTATATCACTTAATCTTCCGTCGGGGTTAAAAACCACCTTTTTTTTTATTCCCCCTTTTTATCCTGATTGCCCCTCCCACTGGCCTCTCCTTGGAAAAAACAGTGACAATAAAATCTAAAATAGCATTGCTGTCAGTCATTCTCAAGGAACACAAAACAACACAAAATAGTCCCCATCTTTTCTGCAGTTCCTTTATTTTCGTGAGATTAACTTTAGGAAGGTCTTTAGAAATTAGCATCTTTTATGAGGTACAACTATTGTCAAATATAAAGTAGCTGCAACTCCGCCTGAATGCCTTTATTCCCCCATTATTCTGTTAAGGGTTACGCAAGGGTACTTTCGCTGTTGTTACCATGCATACTGTGGATATTCGTTTCGTAGAAGTAAACTCACTCTCACTCTCTCTCTCTCTCTCTCTCTCTCTCTCTCTCTCTCTATATATATATATATATATATATATATATATATATATATATATATATATATATATATATATATATATATAAAATAAAAAAAATATAAAAATATATATATGTATATATATATATATATATATATATATATATATATATATATATATATACATACATACATAACTAAGTAGAAACCACAAAGCGCAAAGCATGAAATTGAAATTTATTAAGCCTTTGAAGGGACCACCTCCCTTCCTCTGAAGAATACTACTGATTTGAATTTTAAAGATTAAAAAAATTTTTTTTTCGCAACGACAACGATAGAGAAAACGATATATATATATATATATATATATACACACACACACACACACACAGACACACATATATATATATTATATACACATACACAATTTTTTAGTACTTTCATGCAGACCATTTGACTTTACGATTAGCAAATCACTCTTATGGGATTTTTATGCCACCTTCTTGTGAATGGTGCTGATGGCAACCTCAGTGTAAAACTGCAACGGTTTCTTTTGTTAGCTTCCCTATCCACTAGTTTCATTCTCAGTTCTGCCGTCTCATATTTCATACTCTGCTGAACATTTTATTGCTATTCCTATCTATCTGTCTTCCTTTTCTCCCTTACTCTATCATTTTCAAATGCACCTAAAACAGTCTCCTCGCCTCCTTCATTTGTCCTTTAATTTCAGTATCCTTCCATTCCCATGTTCCACTTGTTACATGTACAACAAACTAAGGTAAGATTACTCATAATAATAGTAATTTTCGAAATATTAAGCTCGCCGATATTTCCCCCACGCACCTCTCTCTCTCTCTCTCTCTCTCTCTCTCTCTCTCTCTCTCTCTCTCTCTCTCTCTGATGGCCAAAAACCCCTTGGCAATTTCCGAGAGTTTTATTGACACAAAGACGATTGAAGGAGCATTTACATCAGCCCACTCCGAGGTTTTCCAATACCTTCGGCCGGGACTCATAAAACCCTGAATATAATTTCCCTTAAATGGAGCCTTTTCCTTCGAGGACCAGGTCCGCGTGATGTAAAACTTGTTGCGGTGGAATACACGTCTTTCACCAAATAGGAAAAAGATACAGACAGAAGCGAAGAGTTTAGCGGAGAACACTCAATTCAGACAAATGGGTTTCTTGCAGAATCGACAGAATGTAAATTAGGATAGACAAGTAACTCGATAAATTAATGTGGAAGGTGAAAACGTTCAACGATACTGGTTTCTTCTGTGAGCCTACAAAAAATGAATGATTACATAAAAACTACACGGTACATTCAATTTAAAATCTCATAAGATATTATGTAAACGCAGGAAAGCTTTCTTACTCAGACGTTCTATGATGACAGCACAAAAACATGACGGCACAAAAACATGAAGAAGAATAATTGTTCTTGAGTCTTGTCTGACAACTGGTGCTCGTGAACATGTCTGGCGCAAAAAAAAGAAACAAAAAATACTGACAGCAAAACATTTCATTTCGGATGAAAACCGACGGGGCACACAAGAGAGTCTAAATCTAAACTTATCTTTTGAAGTAACGAAGATTACACAAATCCAAGCATACAAGAAAGATTTAAGCTTGGGATTAAATGTCATTCGGTTTTCGATTTTTATCTTTAACCTGATTTTATCATGATATACCGAACTGATCAGAGGATGCTTGTTTAGGATAGTACGAGTATATTAATATAAATATAAATATATATATATATATATATATATATATATATATATATATATATATATATATATATATATATATATATATATATATATATACTATATATATACAGTATACATATAATATATATATATATATTATATATATATATATATATATATATATATATATATATATATATATATATATATATATATATATATATATATATATATATATATATATGTTGTATGTAGAATAGATAGGGAAATTAAATAGAAAAGAGAGAGAGAGAGAGATAGAAGAGAAAAAGTTAAGAGAGAGAAGGAGAGAGAAAATAAGAGTAAAGAGAGAGGCAAAGAACACAGTGATAACGGCCAAATGCTTTTGTGTCGTGTTATCAATACGCAAGATGTTTACATTGCAGTATATCGTGTTTAAGCCATAAAAACAGTCGTAAAAATGGGAAATAATGGCCTCATGATTGAAGCCAAGCAAAACATGAGTCAGCACAGTCTAAATGCTTACAACAGCTGACTCTATAGTCCCGCCTTCTCCGGAAGGTGTTTTCGTGGAAGTTCCAGGAATTTGGGGTTGACCCAAGTGATATACTTCTTCAACCTCCAATCAATTATGTGTGGGAGGGTCTTTCCCACACCCTCCTAAGATCACCTCCTATCAAGTCCTCTAAGGAGAGATTTGAATCACACCCACTACAGTCCTTCCAATCAGCTACTTGAAGGGGAGGCCTATTAATCCTTCCAATAAGGCTAGAAGGAGGTAGATTTACAGATATTTCCTGAGGGTTCAACGAGTGAGAGACCGATAACTATGTCCTTCAAGGGAGAGTATTCTCCCAATCGCTTCTGTGTTCCCCATATAGACTGATTCAAGAGTGATTCGTTTCTATCGTTGTAACTTGTTAATTTTGTACTGATCTTTATTATATTAAGTACTAATTAAAGTGAAGAAATTACCGATCTATACGCCTTTCTGAGAGATATCAATATTTAAAAGGAATAAATATACAAAGATAGTATCATCCGCGAAGGATCTGAAGGACACCTCGAAAGAAATCAAGGTAAGAAGAGAAAGACTAAAATCTATGCAAACATATAACGAAGAACGTAAAAAGGAACAATAAAAACATTACATATATATATATATATATGCCCCATCAGGGATATTCCCGAAGTAGCGTGAACTGGATATTAACCGACATTTGTAGCTTCATGATTGTATATAAATCATGGTGTGATAAAATTTCATATATACATATATACTGTATATATATATATATATATATATATATATATATATATAAATGTATAAATATGTATATATATGTATATATACATATACATATATATGTATATAAATAATTATATACATACAGTATTATATATTCACACATACATACATACATATATGCATAAAACTGGTTGGCGACAACTATGTAAATATGGTGAACGTTGACTGAAATTATTCCTTTGTGAAGCATAACGATTGGTCATCTGTCCAGGCATTTCAAACAGTACTTCATTTACTGAAGAATATTAAAGTCCGTGAATACAGTATAAAACCTAGAACTGTAGACAGTTTAACAAAGGTAATATAATTCTACCGTAAACATTATACTTTATACACTTGAAGGTATTTTGAATAGTAATTGCTAACTAAACTGTAACTTGTGAATTCACCGAGCCTGAATGACAAAGTGTCCTTTGTGTCCACTTACCACTTAAATGATGAGTCTACTCTGGGTAAATGCTCGATAACAAGACGAACGGGGAAAGGAGACGCAACAAATAGATCCCCTTGAAGATTTCGCTTTCGGGGTTAAGAGAAGAGAGCCTACAGTTACCCTACTTAGGTACCTCTCTCTCTCTCTCTCTCTCTCTCTCTCTCTCTCTCTCTCTCTCTCTCTCTCTCTCTCTTAGTCAGGCCATCCTTCAACCCGGGTAACTTAATTTAACGCCATTTTCTTGATGACAGAGTCTCTCTATTGTTTCCTTTTTTGTAATTTCCTATCGCGTCGAGAGGAAATTAAGGAGAACTTTACGGCATTCATTTTTGTCAGGGTTAGTGATTGTTTGACTTTCCAGACCAAGACGATCACGTAGATTACATAACACGATTCCTTTACGTTATAGGTCACATTTGTTAAGTATTTTGAAATCGAAGAAATGCGTTGAGATTCATCAACATTCTGAATTTCTAGACTGAACTTTGATTACTCAAAACATTTAACTAAATGTATATAGCAATCAAAAGTGAGTCAGATTTGTATTTTCTCAAAAACAGGAGAAAGAGAAAGATTAATTAATCTTGTCTGGAGATGAATAACCTCCGGTCAAATGAGATTTGGAAGATGAAATGAATATGGTCCTCCCACGACACTGAAAAGAAGCGGAAACGGGGCCCGCGTTTCCATCCTCCGCCGCCCAACTTGTTGATTCAAGAGCCGATGGCGTAGGAGGGCTCAACTGAATGGCCTTTTGAGTCGACCAAGAACGACTGCTATAACGTGACCGTATCAGAATTTCTCGCCCACTCTCAATCGATTACGGCGCGAGACGAAATGTCCAAAGTTTGAGCTATGCATTCAATTTCTCTGCTGATGCTCGAACTTTGCATCAATCCTTTCCAGGAGAATTCAATTAT
>NC_089762.1:23558390-23563390 GCF_040412425.1 Macrobrachium rosenbergii
ACGGTGTAATAAAAAAAATGTCATAAAAAGAGCTGCGTGTTCCAAATGTACCAAAGAACTATCATGGTGGAGGTGGGTTAATGCCAAAGCTAAGTACAATTTCCCCGCTCTCGACGGGGAAATACTGTAAGGTGCGAGTCTAGCTCAGTGGGTGAAGGTCGACAGGAGTCGCTGGATGAGTATCTGTGTCGTGGGTTCGAGACTCGGCAGACTGGCAGTACCAGTCCATTTATCACTTCTAAATTCCTTTTGGTGATAATTTCCATCGGGGATATTCCCAAGGTAGCGTGAATTTGATGTTAAACGACATTTGTAGCTTCATGATTGTATATAAAATCACGGTGTGATAAAAATTTCATATATATATATATACTGTGTGTATATATATATATACATATATATATATATATATATATATATATATATATATATATATATATATATATATATATATATATATATATATATATATGAAGTGGGCTGGCTGTTTGAAAGATTGTGCGTACAGAGTCTGTCCAAGATCCGTCAATTACAGTGTGAATGCGTGGTAGTCTTCATTGTCTTTACTTATTTTCAGGAGCCACCATTCTTAGGAAAAACAGCTTAATGTAGAAAAACAGTATATATAAGAGTATGTATGTAAATATATACTGTATATATATATATATATATATATATATATATATATATATATATATATATATATATATATATATATATATATATATATATATATATATATATATAATAATGTTTATATATATATAAAGTATCATTCATGAATGAATGTTTGAAGTCTGAACACATAGCCAGAAAAGAAAGTATCCGACATTTATTAGTAGATTTGAACATTGCAGGAACAGAAAAACTCAGCAGGCGTAATAGCAAAACTGCCGTAATATTGATTAGATACGCCCAGAGTTGTGACACGAAAATTAGAGGCAATAAATAGAAATGGTTTCTAGTCGGTAGAGCTGAGGACTGGCACTCGCTGGGCCGGAGTTCGATTCCCCGGCCGGCTGATGAAGAGTTAGAGGAATTTATTTCTGGTGATAGAAATTCATTTCTCGCTATAATGTGGTTCGGATTCCACAATAAGCTGTAGGTCCCGTTGCTAAGTATCCAATTGGTTCTTTGCCACGTAAAATAAGTCTAATCCTTCGGGCCAACCCTAGGAGAGCTGTTAATCAGCTCAGTGGTCTGGTAAAACTAAGGTATACTTAACTTTATGCAACACCACAGCAACAGAATCAGTTGACTGAAAAAATACGTAGCGCTGGCAACTCTCATCAAAACCAAGTGCCCGCGCCGTCGTAAGGCCAACTTCATCTAACCACAAAAAGTAGCTCGATAAACAATTAAACGCACAGATACACTCGGTAAGTTTATGACGCCCACGACAATGGAAAACTGGCATATCCTGCCCTCCTACGCTTTAAGAGAAATGTAGAGGAGTTGATCCACATGGCGTTATGCTAACATTTCAGAATAATCCCTGACCTTCCGAAAAGCGCTTAGCCCAGATTTGCAGAGCCGTGCGTCATAAAAGTTGCCATCATTCAAAACCAAATGAGAGAGAGAGAGAGAGAGAGAGAGAGAGAGAGAGAGAGAGAGAGAGAGAGAGAGAGAGAGAGAGAGAGATTTATTGCAAATAGAACGGACGGATGTCCAGATTAAAATAAACGCTGGGTCTGTCGCAGGATCTCATTGAGATGTAGATGCTGGCTAAGGTTTCCCTTCCCATGGTTATTATTATTATTATTATTATTATTATTATTATTATTATTATTATTATTATTATTATTAATCAGACCAGTGCAGGGTCAATATTCTTCAACTTTCAAAGCGTTTCCTTCATAAATATCCCGCCTTTGGAAGTACCCAAGTGCAGTCAACATTGAACTCCTGTCCAAACAGTAATTGTGGCCGTATGCGCTGTGTTCTCTCTCTCTCTCTCTCTCTTGTAAGCGCAGTTTCATTCCAAATTATCAGTTTTACTAGTTACACCATCTCTGACCTTCAGCCACACGACGGTAGCCCTCTGGCAACGAATCCTTCAAAAAATGTAGCACATATGTCCCCTACAATCTTCAAAGGCTGAGACAGGTTCTATCAAAGACATATCCTTAAGCATGTTGGTACGAAAAGAAGCACAACTAACACATTGCATTATGCCTTTCATTAACAATCTAATTTCATTCATTACTTTCAGCTGAAGTATTGCACATATAATAACAACAAATTATAAAGGCATATAGGAAATATGACACTACTGAACAAATTATGCTTCGTGATCAACAGCAATACCTTGAGACGGAACGATGATAGTCGCATGTGTTACTCAGGTTTCGGGATTCTAAGCAACAAGAGAAATTCGGCAGCAAAGAACCGTAATGTTATTGACAGTGCACTAAGTCGTCTCGCGATTACATGGAAGTAGTGGTCAGTTGCACAATGATTAAAGGTCTGCAAATGCATTCAGGGGTACTTTTCATCATACAAATCCATAATTCGTTACGGAATAATACATAAATGTAAAATTCCGGAAAATAAGTCCGTATGCAATAAACCAGAAATAGCTTTAATCAAAGGAGAAGAACAAACAAAGCTTAGCCTTTGATTGCGCGGTTCGATAAAATGCTGGGGTGCATATCGCGTTTCAGCTGTGAATGTATTTGTTGAGTCACAGGCATCAATAGTCAGAATCTTTTATTATCATTATTATTATTATTTGCTTTGTTGAGGATGAGAGTAATTTAAGCTATCAGTGATAACCATAGAGCTTCCATAAATATCTCTTAGGTCAAAGTGAAATGCATTGCTTCCGAATGGTTAGAGAACAAGGGGTTTCCTGAAGCATTGTATGAGCAGGATACACATGGACATTAAAACTTGAATTCAGCGATACTTTCCACTTTGTCCGTAATTAATGGCGGATAGGAGTATAAATTGTTTATGGGTGTCTTGGTGGAATAGTGTATAGAGTTCACACTTGCTTTAAAAACTGTGAAGCGGTGTCGACCCTATACAAGAAAGGTGAACTTGATGTGTGTTCAGGGAACTCCAACTATTTGCCATTTTTATTATTAAAACTGAACTCGATTGTTATTATTATTTTCCGGAAAATGAAGCCTATTCATATGGAACAACCCTACAAAGGCCACTGACTTGAAATTCAGGCTTCCAAAAATGTGGCGTTCATATGAAAGAATTTACAGAAGATAATAGAAAATACAGAAAGAAGGAAAATATATACATAAATATAAGGCGAACTGTTTTGAGGGCAGTAATGCACTGCACCTTCGCTTGAACTTTTGAGGTTCTCATTTTATAACATCCTCAGATTTGGGTCGTGATACGAAAAATCATAAATTCAGAGACCATTTTCCCAACAATTGCAACAGATTTCAAACGTTGCCAAAATATATCCTACTTGGTTATCCTCCACTGGCTTTAACCTAATTGGGAACCTCTCATGCAGTCTTCAATGCCTTCTCAAAAGTTTCCAAGTACCAATTAATATGTAGAGTGTCGCCTTTTTTATTTGCTACAAGATGTCTTTTATTCCCTCTTGTGAAACCGTAGAGCTACCTTTCTAGCAATGCGGTATATATTACCAGCCATAGCTTTCGTCATAATGTTTCACCGCTGCTCCTCCGGTATCCCCTTATTTATGACTGCTTATCTTTTGTAGTTATAATATATATATATATATATATATATATATATATATATATATATATATATATATATATATATATATATATATTATATGTATATATATACACATACATACATACATACATATATATATATATATATATATATATGTACATATATATATATATATATATATATATATATATATATATATATATATATATATATATAGACATTGTTACTAACTCTGCTTCAGTTTTCTGATCTTTTTCTTTTATTTCATTTCATATAAGCACTATTATGTGAAGCTTCCTTCCTAAGTTATATATATATATATATATATATATATATATATATATATATATATATATATATATATAGTAGGCAGAGAAGGAGCAGGAACACAGATCCAGTATATACATTTATTGCCGACGTTTATTGACTGTACACACACATCATCAAGACATACACACACACACATATGTATATATATATATATATATATATATATATATATATATATATATATATATATATATATATATATATATATATATATATATGTGTGTGTGCGCGCGCGTTTTATGTGTGTGGATTACCTGAAAGAGTATATAACACTACCTTCATAAAATCAGTATGTATGTAAGCATGTATGTATGACATGAGTATATATTTCAGCATACATAAACATACATAGTTAGCGGGAGTCAATTCCAGAATTCTGTTCTGATGCAGAGAACCTCCCCTTCAAATACGTTCCCAGCCTTACGACAATCAGGAACACATCATTAATTAATCCCGAGCTAAGCAGGGTTAACCTAATCATACCCAATATAACTTTCGAGCGCAAGCGTTGCTGAGGAAATCAGTCTCTGTGATTAAAAAGTCGAGTAAGAAAAATGGTTTCTTACACAGATATTCATTGTTGTAAAATTGTTTATATTGACAAGGGAATTTGGTGCAAATTATTGCCGACAGTCTTCTTCTTGTAGCGAACCTAATTTTTCTAAGTACTTGAAAGATTTTTTTTTTTTAGTGTAATGACCGAGACGGCTTAATTAATAAGCCCGGAACAAGCTCAGCACCTTTTTGAGTTGAGGTGTGTGAAATGATTCATGAAATACCAAAGAAAGCTAAAAAGCCCATATTATGAAGTGTACAGTATGTGATGGAGAGTTCATCAGACCCATTGACCCTTGTATTATTATTATTAAAATAGTTTAACCAGACCACTGAGCTGATTATTAGCTCTCACAGGGCTGGCCAGGAGGATTTGTTTTTATTTATATTTTTCTTACACATTTTGTCAATTAAATTACAATTTTTCAGAAACTTTACTA
>NC_089762.1:23568390-23633390 GCF_040412425.1 Macrobrachium rosenbergii
CCAATAAGAGCAACACACCCATGACCTTCATCGCCAACAACGAAACAAATATCAACAAGAGAAAACATTATTATATTCCTTTTATCCCAACATTTACCAGAATAATAGATTACTATTTGCATGGTGCGGGGGGGAGGGGGCGGTGTGAGCTAGGGGGATCATTGTGTAAAGAAGTAGCCGCATATAAGGAAGTGGTAGCGATTGATTAGGGAACTGAATTTGAAAGGCCGCCATCAAGTCTAGCGAAGAATACTTTCACTTAAAACTATGACTCTAGCATGAAAAAATACATATATGACTTAACAGGTTAGCAAAGATGCCTTTGAGAAATACCAGGGGAGATTTGACATTATTTTTTGTGGATGGTAAAAAATAGAGGGAGTGACAATAAAGTACTGCGGAAAAAGAGTGGTCGGATCAGCTTGCTCTTTTGATGAATTCTAACAAGATTTGTTTTGCTGATCGTTAATAATTCATTCGCTAATTCTGTTGTTTATGACGGTTGTTTAGAAATTCATCTATAGGTTTTTACTTAACCCTAAGTATCAGAAGAGATATTCACTTTCATAAATATGTTTTCTGCCTACCAGTTTAAACTCATTGCATTTGAAGAGGTGTTTTTTCAGAGAAAAATTAACGGTAGTACAAATGAAACCAGCACGTGTGATATTTTCCAAGTCATCATCCTTTCCCTCGGCCGCTGCGACTTCAACTTCCCTTAATGAGCTCGAGTCGATGATGCACAAAAATCCTACAGCTGTTTCATCGATGACTCTGTGTATGCACCTTGAGCGAAGGGATCGTCATTCTATTTTTATGCTCTTGATCTAGACAATGCTGTTTAATGCCTGCTCTCGTCTTGTCTCTTTCCGTGTTGTTCTGTCAAACAATGCTGCCTTGACTTCCAAGTTCTCTCACACGTTTCAGCATCCTACAGCATCCTACCCCATATATATGCATATATATATATATATATATATATATATATATATATATATATATATATATATATAAAATGTATATATATATATATATATATATATATATGTATATATATGTATATGCATATCATATATGTATACTGCCACGCAATAGTGAATCGTGAAAATCAACGCATCGGAAATCTTCATGTAAAAGACCTAACTTCCTACGTAATGTAGGCGGTTTACTTTGCATTTTCTTCATAATTTTGAGTCTAAGTAGTATAATACAAATACAACAATCCCTTTTCTAAAATTTCAAGTTATACGCATTCTGATGAAAACGAGAGAGAGGAAAAACAAGCAAATCCATTACCTTCACTCTTCAAGTGAGCTAGTTCAGGTTCCCTCTTTTACCAAGTTCACGCGCAGTCATTTTTTATCTTTAGTGAGGAAATCGTCAGACAGCAGAGTCAACAAAGTGTTAAATGCATATCACTCCATCAATGCACTTTCTGGAACATTTTACGTCTCCAAGACCGGCAATTACCAGAGATTTCCAAACGTGAGATTTTGAGATTAACGGTCATGTTCGTTACTTCTGGCAACTGTGCGGCATCAAAGGGGCTTGGTTTTCGCTTTACCTTTCCTTAACCTGCTACCCACCGTACTGTACTGACAGCTAGGGATGAGGCAGTGTCTGTTCTCTTATTCGTGAGAGTATAATATCAAACGCTTTTAACATTTTACGAAGACACTAGAATGATTCCAGATGAGGGACACTGACTCAGTGAAAATTAATATTAACGACAATCGTCGTCAAGGAAATTTTTATGATAATCTTAATTAAAAGGGAAAAGTGAGTTCAAAATGCAAAGAGAAACTGTAGTTTATCATCGTTTTCATTTGCTAACTGACTGAAAGGTAGATTACATGAAGCGAAAGGTTCCGCTGTTAAAAATAAAGAACAGAAACCAGAATTTTACATTCTTCCATCCGCGTAGTTTTCCTAGTGTGTTACCAACTAGGTAATATTGGGAGACACTGTCAGGGTCACAGAATCCTCTGACATAACGCTCAAGATTTTATAGTTATTTACTTCAGACTGGTTTTGAGTAAAGAATAATCAGAGTAAATGCCATGAATGACGTCTTGGTTGTCTATTATAACTAAAAAATAGTTACTGGCAGAATTCTTGGTTGGTACAGAGAGAGAGAGAGAGAGAGAGAGAGAGAGAGAGAGAGAGAGAGAGAGAGAGACACTAGGTATCTTAGCCTCCAAAATCAAACTAGGAAAGATCGTTGAAACTTGTGTATATGAAATGGCAAATTCGTCGTGTATTAGAACGGGCAATTTTCCACATCGAGAAAACTTCCAAACTTTTTTTGGCGGCGGTTATGCGATTTCCTCTGGGCTACTTCCTTTCAGCTGCTGCTCCCAGAGAAGTTAGGACAATTACGAGTCGATCGCGTTAGTAAAAAGAAAACACATATGCGTATGTATACAAACTATATCTGTTAAACATGAATTTTCTCGAACGTAAATACACTATAATTTACAGCGTATGCAAGTAATCTAGCATATATATTTCTGTATATATATATATATATATATATATATATATATATATATATATATATATATATATATATATATATATGTATATATATATATATATATATGTATATATATATATATATATATATATATATATATATATATATATATACTGTATTTGTGTGAATTTTTACAAACTTGCAGAGGTGCACGCAAGATGGGTTCGCGTTTGAAAACATAATCATGACAACTTATAGAAAAGAGCTAAGAAAAGGGAAGTAAACCAAGCGTACCGGCTGATAAACCAACGTATCTAAACGACAATCTACTAAATAAAGTGACTCACTTTTGATGATGATTCCTTAACACACGCTAAGTACGCCGAGTCCCACACATTCACAAACACCTGGCGCGCTTCACCTGCTCTTCGCGCCTCTACACAGCCGCATTCGCAAGCTGACTGACTGAGTGAGGAAGATCGAGAAAACACACAACAGGGCGCTACGCTGCCCTTATCCTCCTCCCCCTACTTTTCCACTACCCCTTCATCCCTTCCCCACCCAGCGAACAACCGCCCTTGGGTCTCCACACGCGGCGTTATAAAAAATAATGCCGGGTCCCTTCCAACCGCCGCTTGGGCGTCGCTGGCGGTTGTGGAAAGGGGTTGCAAAGTCGCCGTACTGGTATGCGTGTGCCATAAGCCAGTACCTGTTGCTCCAGCTGAATCTCCCAGCGAGAAATCTGGTCTCAGTGTGCGCGCGTGTTTGTGCACGTGAATATCACGGAGGATTGGTACTCATTCTTTCAAACATGTAGCACGCTAGATAACACATACACGAGTTGATATTGGATGCGAATAATAAAAGAAAAAAACAGCTAATGCTCTTTGTACAGTGTACGCGGAGTAAGCAAAATTGAACCGGTGAAATTTGCGAAGATACGTTTAACTTGTATGAAGATTAATGTAGGTTGATTTGACTTGGATTGATTTATGGAATTTAGGCTGTTAGGCCAAGCACTGGGGCACGTTCGGCAGCTCAGTGTTTAAGACAGTAAAAAGAGGGAATTAGAGTGGTTGGACATCAAGTTAAAGAGATCCGGAAAACAAATTATATAAAGTACAACGGTCTAAGGTGGGTCTGAGAGAAAACCCCAGTTTCATTGAGAAGTAATAGTTAGAGAAGTCGGACAGCAAGTCTGAAGAAAGGAAAAGGGCAAGGAGATAAGTAAAAGGCTAAAGAGTGGATGCAGCAAGGGGCCGAAGGGACGCTGGGAACACGGAGGTGCACTGACGACACCACCCACCTGCGGGGAATTATTGTAGAGAGCTTTGAGATCCTCTGGGCATATAAAAAAGATGGAGGATGACTGATTGGTGTAAAGTGCATACAATACGGCAGTGTTCAGAGGAAGGAGGAAAGGAAGACCTACGAGTAAAGAGCTCTAGATAGTAACTGTGACAGATGTATTGAAAAGGAAGAGGCAGTTATCCAGGAAATATGCAGATGTGTGAAAGATAAAGGTAGTTGCTCATTGTGTGTTGCAGGGTTCGGCACACCGTTGATGAGCTTCTGTGTAGATGTATAAAGCATCCAATAGAGGGGCGTCATTTCAGATTTTTGATGGGGCGGGGGCAAAGGCGGTTTGGCGAGCGAAGCGATCCTAAAACATAAAATAGATAGATAGATAGAAAGATATAACTTAATGTGATGACACATTTGAATTTCGGTAGGAATAATGGAAAACCAGCTACTGTTACTTCTTAGGGCTTGGTGGGGTGAGGGGGGCAAGTTGAGGCTTGGGGGGGCAACTTGAGTCTGGGGGGCGGCAGTTGCCCCTCCCAGCCCCCCTAAATGACGCCCCTGATCCAATACTGTGTTCATCCACGACTCGGTAGTTAAAGTAGCTTCTGTGACAGTGACTGCTGTGGGTTTTTTTTAGATACCTCTTTTAAGGGAGATTGCTTAAAATTATATACATACATAACATGCATACACACTCACGCACGCACGTGCGCTCTCTCTCTCTCTCTCTCTCTCTCTCTCACACACACATGTGCTGTGTATATATATATATATATATATATATATATATATATATATATATATATATATATATATATATATATATATATATATATATATATATGTGAGAGAGAGATGAAAATTCAGAAATGACATTGAGATATAGTTGCAAAATTAAGGGGTACGAAAATGGTCTGATGTTTACAGATGGTATAGTTTTTGCTAGTGTTAGAGATGAAAAGCTGCAGAAACTAGTGACAGAATCTGCAAGTGTTAGCAAGAGATGGGCGTTTGAAGTTGATATGAGCAAGAGCAAAATGGAAACCCGAAAATTAACGTGGGTGACAAAAAATTTAAGTGATCAAAAATATGGTGGGATAACAGTAGTGGTAGATCACAGAATTGGTGAAGAAAGGAAGGTCGCGGAATGTTAGCCAAAGTTGGACTGTATGGAGGGCTTGTTGAGTTATTTCTCCTTAATGCAAGTGAAATGAGGATGATGAATGTGAATGATAAAAACGGTTGAAGTCGCTAGGATGATGGCTCAGGGAGTTCTGAGATGGTTACGTCATGCGGGAAGAATCGGGATGATAATTTGGTGAAAAAAAAAAAAACTATAGTTCGGAATGCTTGGCCAAAACGTGAGAGGAAAACACATATATTCAAGTTGCACTAATTTCGTATTTGGCACTGTTGCATAGCTTTGACAGTGAGGGATTTTGGCTGCCGCAATGTCCATATTTTTTCCCTTGTAGATACCGTGAGATACTACTCATTCTTGACAGTATCATCTTCAGAGTGTACAGTTCAAAATAATTGTAGTCATTACATTTCTTTTATTTTCTGAGATCAAAGAACATTGACATGTCTCTAATTCTTCATCAGCTTCGTTTACTGTTTCCATTGACATTTCCCTTATATAACGCTCAGTTATTTTAGACAATATGCAAATGCCTTACTGGAATGTTTTGCTGAACGTAAAATGAGAAAACAAAACCTGATGGCTAGGAGCTGGAAGTCCTGCCAAAGATGGCAAAGAAAGGAGACCTGTCTGAATTTGGCAATTATAAAAGTACTGTCCTGACATCGGACGCAATGAACTTATTCAGTATGCTCATTCTTATAAGCCCTAGAAAAAAATTGGTTTTAGAAAATGTTGGACTTCCATAAATCGATTATTTTGTGGTGAGACATACTGCGCAAGAGATATGCAACACAGGTTCTCTGCATGTGGAATTTAGTGAAACAATGAAAAAGACAGATCAAGCAATTAGCAAGGTGTAAGATTTAGAAATAAAATAGAGTGAAATTGCATACTCAATCAAAATTATGCACTCGTCTAGCACGAATCGTATTGCTATACAGGTATGGATCGTGGTATGACAAAGAAACTGTCTGACAGATTTTGTCGATTTGACAATAAGTCTTTAAGAAGAATATTATGATTCAGATGACAGGATAGAGGTAGAAATACTACCATAATGGGAATTACAGAAATTCCATATGTAGATATAATGGGAAAGTGAAGATACAGATAGTTTGGACGTGCCCTTCGTACCACTTCACGGAGAATGGTATGTGATTATGTAAGCTGGCTCCTTTGGGTATCAAGAGAGTTGGAAGACCCAGACCTACTTAGATGAGAACGCTGAAACGGGAGGCTGGAGATGAGTGGAAGTAAACGTTTGGGAAAGAAATGTGTGGAAGAATTTCACAATGATTATGACAGCGAATGTCCTAGGTGATGATGATAAGAGAACATCATACGGTTTATATACGATAAGACTCTGTGGCTTAAGGGTTTAATGAATGATGAAAATGATGTCAAGAATGTTGCCATCGACAATGAAAGATACGAAACACTACGATCTGAACATGTCATTAAACGATCAACGCAGATTAGGGAGATCGTCAGTTCCAAATAAAAGCTACGATGTCTACAAAAGATACGGTGCAATACAATCCTACAAAAGCCATAAAGTCGGCAATATTCGCTTTATGTGACTAGACTAGTTCTGTACCTCATTACCAAGGATAACAGTCATTGTTAATTCTCGAAGATTATATCCTGTCAAATGCCTGTCATTTCTGAACCCTCATACAACAGCACTAAAATCCTTTAAGACTCTCACGATACTACGTAATTACAATGGACCATGAATCTTGGCTTGATTTAGCGGGGTTGATTCTTATTTTGAAACCCCGAGACAAAGCTGTTTTAACTTGCAGTTGACAATCGTTTATTTCTAATAAGCGCAACTTTCTTATATTGCCTGAATTGATTTAGGATGATCATATTTTGAATTACGTTTAAATCTTTAATTTTAACGTTTTTGTATAGTTTTAATAGAAAATATTTTCTTTTGTATCGATATTGATTAACTTTAGTTTTCCAAAGTAATTTTCATGAAAATCTGACATATATTTGTTGTTATTTAGGTAACCATATTAAACTGAAATATAAATGTAACTTCATCGCAGAGGTGACGTCTTGCAGTAAATAAGGTTTATATAAAGTGAAAACTGAAACAGTTGTAGTATGGTTTTCAGTAAAATTGAGCAGAAGATGTATAGTCTTTGGGTGTGTACTGATGAACATTTGAACATAGGTTAAGTATGAACATTGTAAAAGTTCGATGTAACTATTTTTGGCAGAATGCTAAAAAAAAAAAAAAAACTCGAAAGATACTCGTGACTACTTGCCGATTAACAGAAGTATGAAATTATTACACAATACAACGGAGATTATGGTTCATAAATGGTAGTTTCAGGATTATTTAGGCACACAGTGAAACGTGGACATTTTTTTTAGGCCATATCATGTAAAACTGCCATGAATGTTGTAACTTGTATCAAGAGATTTTACAACGTAATCTGCTCAAGAAATTTTTAGTATAAATATGAAAGTTACTCATCAAATCCCAGTTTTACTGTTTTCTACGAAAAATTATAATTCATAGAAAATAATTATTGAAGGCGATACTCTAGTATTTCACAATACATAATGGCATAGGAAAAAAAGTAGTTGTTTTTTAGGATTAATAACCCACTCTGTGGATTAAATATATAATGCTGCTGGAGAAGGAAGTTGTGAATATACCAAGTGTGCTTTTACCATTAATCATGATATCAGTGGCTGTGATGTCAATCCCTACGCTGAACCTGCTTCAAATATATGAGACAGAGTATACAAGGGAACATCAAACCTAATCAATTACACACGATATGACACTTAGCGCCTCATAATTGGTTACTTGACATTAATCAGTGATGTCACGATCATTCGTTTCCATTTTCTGTTCATCATATGCGACCTATTTTGGTAAAATAATTTTAGTAGGAATATAAAATCTTAGTTTGTTAATCGTATTCAGTCCTTGATTTAAAATGTACCGAACGCCTATTATAATGATTTTATATTAGTAATTCGAATCAATGAAATTACTGCTCATGATTTGAATTGGATACCAATCATTAAATATTACTGTATTGTAAAATTCGATGATTTTGTAAAACCCAAAAGAATGAAGTATATGCATTTATTCTGCAATCGCAATGTAAAGATTTTTTTTTATTGGGGTCTGACAGTTTTATGACTGCATTTTACGACTTCTGTCAGCAGTCTGGGTGTGTCGAATCTCTTTTGTTTGTTTTGGAACCCCTTTTATGGGCCTTCGTTTGCTCTGTAAGGCAGCACCTTTTTGTTTGCTAGTTGCTGTTTAGATCGAATTTTCTTAAATTTCTGATTCCTGTCGTCGTAGTTGTCTTTGTATCTACATTTCTTTAGTATATTCTTAGATGTATAATTTGCAAGTTTCCAGTAAATTGTTAAATAATCTGTATGCTCAAACGCCCTTCTTGCAATGTCTGTATTACATCGTCGTATATTCATCTTTGCCAAACCGCTCGTAATGTGATGAATGCTTCGGGGAGATCTTTTCGGTATTTTGATTTCATATTCTTTATCGTTATGTTTGAATTTAGGCGCATCTCTTGAAAAACAATTTTCCACTGAATTACTAGTTATTCAAAAAATATGAACTCCGATAGACAAATCAGCTGGGCTAACCATGTGAACCAAATGAGTGCCGAAAAGACGGCCTTCAAAAGTAAAGGACTGACCTACCTGTTTTCCCTGTGTTGTATTTATTAGCAGCATAATTCTAGTGATGCTTGTCCCCTTGTTCCTCCCAAGCGCTTTGGTTTCTTGCTTACAGTTGCCTAATCAAAAGATTCTGAGTAGTCTGAAAAGTCTGCAGAATTGTTTCTAATTCGTATTTTATATGTCCACGAAACTTACTTCGTGTGAATCAAATTGTGATATATAAAAGGCTGCTAAAATCTCAACCTGTTTTGTTCTCTGTTATTAAAGCATATTTTTGAAAATGGGAATCGGTCGCTCGCTTTGATTTAGCATTCATCCTTTTGATAATTTGGGCTTAGGAATGGATGCCTTTTCGTTAAAGTACGCCCATGAAAGGACAGGTCTACTCAGGGCCGGATTTAGAAATTGGGGGCCGGGGGCACTTATGTTTAGGGAGGACCCCTCCCATAAAGAAATTGAATCATCTATAAAGATGAAAGTTTAATTATAAACGAGGAAATGGGTAATGTAAGGTTTTGAATAAAGTTTTTTTCAATTCTTACAATTTCATAGACTAAGAATAACTTTGGCCACATTATTCAGTTTATATTACATGGCAAATTACTATAAGGATTTGTGATCAAGAAAAGGTATGGATTATTATGGTGCATATATTTCTTCAATTTGTTCAAATTACTGTTAATTTTTTTTACAGTGCCTACAAAAATTCCCTCCTACACCTTACCTCAGTAAATTCTTTGACTAAATCATCAAAATGTATCTTTTTTATAACACTATTCTCTACATCTAACAAACATAAAGCACTTAACCTTTCATCAGTCATTGAGGCACTAAGATGATTTTTTATTAGTGGCAATTTGCTAAATGACCTTTTTCCTGAACAATTAGTAACCATCATGCTAAGATATATTCTAAAGGCTACATTAACATCTGGAAAGGTATCAGCAAGCTCTTTATCATGTAACAAAATTGCCTATTGGGATGGAGTGACACATGATCTGAGCTTGGCAAAAGCTGCAAATTGGATAATTTCCTCAACAAACACACTACTGTCACTGGAGTCTTTAGGAAAAGCACTGACAAATTTCTCAATCTGTTTTTATCTCAGCATCAGGTAAAGTACATAAATTGACTACTACTTTGAATCTGTCATACACCAATTGGTATGCTACCCTCCATTGTTGTAAGGCAACAGACAATTGATCTAAAATGACATTGAAAGTTTTACATCTGAATTTTTCTCTGGGGGAAAAATCTACTTCCTCTGGAGCTGAAGTTGTGTTTGTATCATATCGCTTATTTCTCTTTCTTGGCCTTTCTTTATTTGATTTGTTTTCTGTGTTGCCACATAAATTCTTGGCCTCTAGCTCCAACTCTTCATACCTTCCTCTAAGTGATTTTAGAAACTTTTCGAGAGAATCAATAAGATCAACCACTTTTTCAGGTCAACATCAATGCCTTGGAAAGCTTTGCTCGTTTTGTTGAACCGTACAAGTATTGTATTCCAATCTTAGCCATCAAAGCTGTCTCAAGACTGTTAATTTTGCTCCCCAGTACTCGAGCTTCATGTTTTACTTTAGGTGTATGCTCCGAGCCATTTTCAATATCTCTTGGAGCATTTAAAATAGAGTTGTATCCATCTACAAGGGCTTCAGTACCATCAGCTCTTGCTGACCAACGAGTGTCTGAAAGAGACTTCAAAGTTCGTACTCGTTTCTTTCCAGCCGAAGACTTCATTAGATTTGCCCATCGTTGTGTAGATGCAGAAAAAAAGGTGCATAAGCTCTGTGTGAAGCCAAAATATCTAACTTCTCCTACTCAGCAAGAGGCTGCTGTCTGTCCTATAAGATTGAGTGAGTGAGCAGCACAAGGAATATAAACTGCTGCTGAGTTTATATTTTTAAGTTTAGCCTGCATTCCTGCATTCCTGTATAGCGACCTAACATAACTTTGCACCACCACGGAGCAAATTCCAAATTGACAGCCACTTTAAAAAAATTAGTCATGATGGTCGATGGTTATGTAGGATTACCTAAAACCTAATTATAATAAAAAATACTATTAGGTTTTACTTTAATTTATTTTAGAGTAAAATTTTAATTTCCATAAAATTTGCCTTGCATTACAAAATGTTTGGCGGTTTCTCCGCGCTTTGGTAACACTGCGTTAGGGTAACAGTCACTGTATGCCACGGTCTTGTATGCAAAATTTGGATATTAGTAATTTTGAACTACAGGCTACAGTTTCAAATCTGGATCACAATGAAAATGATAATCATGCAGATTATGCTTCATCAAACACTGGCGTTTGTTTAAATGTCTGTTACTTTAACTTAACGCCATTAATGGCATCTTTTACATCATTAATCATTACAATTTCTAAAGAAAATAAAAAATAACTAATAAAATATTTCTCAGTATGTTACGAGTGGTCCCCCTAGATAACAAAATACTTTTTTTCCCAATATCTTACTAATTTCCCAACTATCTATTTTTTTTTAATCGGGGGGCACCCCTCAGACAGGGGGCCCGGGGCAATTTCTATCTATGCCCCCCTGTAAATCCGTTTCGGTGTGAGATAATTAAGAAATAGTGAAAACAAGATGAGGTCATCTAAATATCTTGAGAACTACAGAGCCAGAAATGACAAAAATTGCGTGAAAGTTTCCCTATGTAATGTAGATTCATATTATTGAAACAGGAACCCTGTGCCATAATAGAGTTCATAAGTTTTACCCGTGAATGTGTAGGAGAATTCTTTAAAAATCTTTTCTAGGTCTACGGGACTATAATTTTTCAAATTAGATCATGCAGTCATCATCATTCCGTGCACATGTAAGTTTGCTGAAACTACGGTCCCAGAGGCCACAGTAGGAATTTAAATTTTACATATGAATATATAGTAAACCCTTTATCATATACTTGTAAATGCATCGAGGTAGCTTAGGTAAGCACTTGTAACCCTTATTTTTAACATGTCCTCTTATTTTAGAAACGACTGTACCTAAAATATTGACTTGGGGCATATTTTAAGTTTTGAAAGGTCACAGTTCTTACATTCTCATATGAATTTCATATGTCATCAATGTATTTCATTTTCCTTAGACGCCAAAAGATAGGTTTGACCGTTTTTCATTCTAAGTGAATTTACGTGCATTATCTTTTCTATGAGGTATTGCATCTTTGTAGTGGTAGATATATACTTCTGTTATATAAAATATTTCTAACCCATATGGCATAGGAAAAAGGAAACATTACTTATTGCCGCCACCCTAGTTAATTTTTGGAGCCAGTCGTAACGGCCCTCGTCTGCCAGGGGAGTCTTCAGATGTGATTTTCTCTACAATCATTAAATTTCGAAATATCACATTTAGCTCCTTTTCTTGAGCAGTAGTGGGTTTCATCTAGCGTTTGAAAACAAATCAGCCAAAGGTAAACTGAAAGACCTTAAATAAAGAATATGTAAACGTTATGACATGTCGCCATGGTCGTCTTATTGCTGTAGTCTACAGTCTACACAACAACCCTCTGCCAACTTAACAAGACCCCTGTGGTGTAAGTCTGTTCAAGTTTCTGAGAAGTCACAAGAGTAGTACAAGACACGCTTTTTCTGATATTTGATAATTCAGAACTAAAACTTTTTAATCTAACCCACACTAAATCTAAAACCTACCATAGATTCTATATTAAAATTCGAAAAGTTGTATTTTATAATTTTTAAGAATTTCATTTCATCGTCGTATTTTTATTTTATGCTTCTATCCCTTCTCCAAAATCGTCTGCCCTGTGTCCCGTCTGCTGGGCATTCTCAAAAAAGGACTATTGTCTTGTACACTAAAAAAATCAATAATATACTTCGTGTTTTTATTATCAAAAGAAATTTATATAGAATATAATTTAATACTAGTTTTCAGCAAATACTGTCGTTTTATTGAAAAATAAAACGATTTCTGGGGCTTTCTGCTCTAAGTGTTTTGGTAACTCGAACAAAGCAGAGGACAAATTTACTGGAGAGATGAACACGAAAATTTAAGTTAATTTAAAGAAATTTTTTGTTCTCAATATATATTTATTATATAAATTTACACAAAATTTTATTTAATTTAATTTAATGTTTCAATATATAAATATATACGTTTAATTTAATGTTTCAATATATAATGTATATACAGTATATTTATATATACACATATATAAATTTAAATCAAATTCTTAATTCAGTTTAAAGTTAATTTACATTGAATTTATTAATATTGATATAAATTCATATAAATAGAAATAGTAAATGAGGAAGAGAAAGTAGAAGTGAAGTGTGGTGAAGCGGAAATAGGAAGAAATGAAGTGGAGAGAAGCAGAAGTGGAAAAACTAAAATGGAAGGAAGGGCATGTGGAAGAACTGAATCGAAGTGGAAGTGTAAATATTGAAAAAACGAAGTGGAGTGAAGTGTTACTACAAACTAGTGTGAGGTGAAGTGGAAAACTGAAGAGGAGTGAAATGCAGTGAAGTGGAAAAAGTGAAGTGTGGTGAAGTGATGTGTTGAAGTGGAGAAGTGAAGTGGAAAAAGTGAAGTGTGGTGAAGTGAAGCAGATAAAATGATGTGTGGTGAAGTGGAAAAAGTGAAGTTTGGTGAAGTGAAATGTGGTGAAGTGGAAAATGTGAAGTGTGGTGAAGGGAAGTGGAAAAAGCGAAGTGAAACAGTAAAAGTGAAGTTAAGAGAAGTTCAGTTCAGTGAAGTTAAGAAAGCGAAGTGAAAAAAGTGAAGTATGTTCAAGTGGCGAAAGTGAAGTGTAGTAAAGTGAAGTGGCGACATCTGTCATAAAATTTAGAAAGTATTCTTTATTTAAGGTCTTTTGAGTTTACCTTTGTACTGATTTGTGTTTCAAAGAGAAGAGAGAAAGAGAGAGAGACTGAAGAAAAGAGAGATAAATGTGATATTTAACCCAAAGGTTAATCGCCAAACAGTTCAACATTAAACTTACTTAGGAGGGATTAGAAACATGCAAACACACACTCAAATACATATGCATACACAAGCATATACAAACCTCCTACATGAATTTAAAGACATCTGGAAAATAGATCTAGATATCCGTTTTGCCCGCTTTTTAAAAAGATCTTTAGAAGTCTTCATCAAACTCTAGCATTCTTGAAGGAACTGAGTTCCTTCTTTTGCACAAAACTCTTCAGATTATTCCAGCAGAATAATCAGAAGGAAGACATCTGCAAAGTAGAAGATATCTGACTATTTGCCCGCTTTGAAAAGAGATCTTTTATTAAAATATCATCAAGGGACATAGCATCCTTGAAGGAACTGAGTTTCTTCTTTCTACACAGCTGGTCTTCTAGATTATTCTATCAGAATTACCAGAAGGAAGACATCTAACATTTATCTAGAAATACTATTTGCCTTTGTTTTAAGAGATTTTCTATTAGAAGAGTATTTGTTACTAGACATAGCATGAACTTGAAGGAGCTGAGTTCCTTTCTATAATCTACTAGATTATTCCAGCAAAACCAGAAAAGACATCTTTGGATAGATCTGGATATCCGACTATTTGCCCACTTTGACAGAGATCTTCTATTAAAAGAGTCTTCAAAGGGACATAGCATACTTGAAGGAATTGAGTTCTTTCTTTCTGCACAGCCTGTCTTCTAGATTATTCCAACAGAATTACCAGAAGGAAGACATCTGTGAGAATAGACAATATCCGACTATTTGCCCGTTTTGACAGAGATCTTCTATTAAAAGTCTTCATCAAGGGACATAGCATTCTTGAAGGAACTGAGTTCCAAATTTCTGCAAAACATCTTCTAGATTATTCCAGCAGAATTACAGAAGGAAGACATCTGCAAGAATAGATTTAGATATCCGACTATTTGCCCGCTTTGACAGAGATCTTCTATTAGAAGAGTCATCATCAAGGGACATAGCATACTTGAAGGAACTGAGTTCCTTCTTTCTGCACAGTCTGTCTTCTAGATTATTCCAGCAGAATTACCAGAAGGAAGACATCTGCAAGAATAGATCTAGATATCCGACTATTTGCCCACTTTGACAGAGATCTTCTATTAGAAGAGTCTTCATCAAGGACTTTTAGCATACTTGAAGGAACCGAGTTCCTTCTTTCTGCATTAATCTTCTAGATTATTCCAGCAGAATTACCAGAAGGAAGACATCTGCAAGAATAGATCTAGATATCCGACTATTTGCCCACTTTGACAGAGATCTTCTATTAGAAGAGTCTTCATCAAGGGACATAGCATACTTGAAGGAACCGAGTTCCTTCTTTCTGCACAGCTGGTCTTCTGGATTATTCCAGCAGAATTACCAGAAGGAAGACATCTGCAAGAATAGATCTAGATATCCGACTATTTGCCCGCTTTGACAGAGACAGGGACATAGCATACTTGAAGGAACCGAGTTCCTTCTTTCTGCACAGTCTGTCTTCTAGATTATTCCAGCAGAATTACCAGAAGGAAGACATCTGCAAGAATAGATCTAGATATCCGACTATTTGCCCACTTTGACAGAGATCTTCTATTAGAAGAGTCTTCATCAAGGGACACAGCATACTTGAAGGAACCGAGTTCCTTCTTTCTGCACAGTCTGTCTTCTAGATTATTCCAGCAGAATTACCAGAAGGAAGACATCTGCAAGAATAGATCTAGATATCCGACTATTTGCCCACTTTGACAGAGATCTTCTATTAGAAGAGTCTTCATCAAGGGACATAGCATACTTGAAGGAACCGAGTTCCTTCTTTCTGCACAGCCGGTCTTCTAGATTATTCCAGCAGAATTACCAGAAGGAAGACATCTGCAAGAATAGATCTAGATATCTGACTATTTGCCCACTTTGACAGAGATCTTCTATTAGAAGAGTCTTCATCAAGGGACATAGCATACTTGAAGGAACTGAGTTCCTTCTTTCTGCACAGCTGGTCTTCTAGATTATTCTAGCAGAATTACTATGAGGAAGGCATCTGCAAGAATAGATCCAGATATCCGACTATTTGCTCGTTTTGACAGAGATCTTCTATTAGAACAGTCTTCATCAAGGGACATAGCATACTTGAAGAAACTGAATTCCTTCTTTCTGACAGCCGGTCTTCTAGATTATTCTAGCAGAGTTGGAGAAGGAAGGCATCTGCAAGAATAGATCTAGATATCCGACTATTTGCCCGCTTGTGACAGAGATCTTCTATTAGAAGAGTCTTCATCAAGGGACATAGCATACTTGAAGGAACTGAGTTCCTTCTTTCTGCACAGCTGGTCTTCTAGATTATTCCAGCAGAATTACCAGAAGGAAGACATCTGCAAGAATATATCCAGATATCCAACTATTTGCCCGCTTTAACAAAGATCTCCTATTAGAAGAGTCATCATCAAGGGATATAGCATACTTGAAGGAACTGAGTTCCTTCTTTCTGCACAGCCGGTCTTCTGGATTATTCCAATAGAATTATCTTCTGGTGTCCTTCTGGAGGCCTTCTGGTGTCCTTATGGTGTCCTTATGGAGGCCTTCCATTGTCCTTCTGGCGGCCTGGTGTACTGGAGGCCTTCTGGTGCCCCACTGGAGGCCTTCCAGTGTCTTTCTGGAAGCCTTCTGGTGTCCTTCTGGAGGCCTTCTGGTGTCCTGGAGGCCTTGTGGTGTCCCTCTGGAAGCCTTCTGGTGTCCTGAAGGTCTTCTGGTGTCCCTATGGAGGACTTCTGGTGTCCCTTTGAAGGCCTTTTGGCATCCTTCTGGAGGCCTTCCATTGTCCCTTTGGTCACCCTCTGCTTAATGGGAGACTCCGTGCACCTGCTGAAGAGGTAGGGAACTTACCAGCCGTTGACTCTTGCCCTGAGAGCTCGTCCAGCGAACAGCCGTTGACTCTCCCCGGGAAAGTTCCTCTGCCTGACTAGATGGGGGGGATCTCGCCAGGCATTGACTCTCCCTAGGAGAGTTCGTCTGTCCTCCGAACAGCTCCTATGCCTCCCGCCTCCGGGCAGCCGTTGGCTCTGGCCAGTGAGAGTTTCTCCGTCTGACAAGTTGGGGGAAACTCGCCAGTCGTTGACTCCCGCTGGCAGAGTTCGTCCGCCTGCTGGGGGTGGGCAAAGCACAGTCATCCTTTCTTCCCGAAGGTGTCGTCCTTCACCCTACCGTCATTGTCCGTATGTCCTATGGCTTGCTCCAGAAAGAGGTTAGTCCTCGAAGGAAGAACTTTCCATTCCAGTCCTTCCTTCCGCCCTTCAGTGCGTCCCGAGGGTTTCCGAAGACTTAACTGAAGGATCCGGGAATCTCTGAGAAATGAGAGGAAGAGCGAGAGAAGGATGAAAATGTAGGAAGAAAGTAAGAGGAGACGTAGACGAAGAGAAGGAATGGAGAGAAGGGGGAATCAAAATCAGAAGGAATCCCTGGATCCTTTGGAAGTCTTCGTCAGGTCTTCTTCAGGAGGTCTTTTTTAGGCGAAGACTTGAAGAAATATCCCTGGAGCCTTTTCCATCCTCGAATGGGAGAGGTGAAACTGCTTTAACAATACTGTTGTTTATATAAGACTAAACTCAAATCACAGTGGAATAACATTTAGTATACGGCATAAAAAATCAGCCTAGAATATATCTATCGAAAAACGTAAAAAAAAGAGAAAATTAATTTTATAATTTGAACAAGTGTGGAAACTTACAGGACTCATTGAATTTCTGAGGCCAGAAGTGCCTTTTGCAACCATGGACTACAAATATATATATATATATGGTGTATATATATATATATATAAAATATATATATGCATTTATATACATTTATATACACATACATATATCATTTATATGTATATATTTACACATACAGTACATACATGTACATATATGCACATACATATATACAATATATATATATATATATATATATATATATATATATATATATATATATATATATATATATATATATATATATCCTATGGCGCATACATGTACCTGGATATATATATATATATATATATATATATTTATATATATATATATATATATATATATATATATATATATGTATATATATATATCCAATGCAGGGAAGTGGTGCGTGCTTGAGAATATTGTAAAATCCATGTCAGAAGGTGTGTGAAAACCAGGACTTGGGACAAGTACTTTAGTAGCTTATTCTACATTTTCCAGATGGACAACAGAAGGCCTCCAGAAGGACAGCGTAAGATAATTCTGTTGGAATAATCCAGAAGACCGGCTGTGCAGAAAGAAGGAACTCTGTTCCTTCAAGTATGCTATTTTCCTTGATGAAGACTCTTCTAATAGAAGATCACTATCAAAGCGGGCAAATAGTAGGATATCTGGATGTTTTCTTGCAGATGTCTTCCTTCTGGTAATTCTGCTAGAATAGACTAGAAGACCGGCTGTGCAGAAAGAAGGAACTCAGTTCCTCCAAATATGCTATGTCCCTTGATGAAGACTTTTCTAATAGAAGATCTCTGTCAAAACGATCAAATAGTCGGATATCCAGATCTATTATTGCAGATGTCTTCCTTTTGGTAATTCTGCTAGAATAATCTAGAAGACCGGCTGTGCAGAAAGAAGGAACTCAGTTCCTCCAAATATGCTGTCCCTTGATGAAGACTCTTCTAATAGCAGATCTCTGTCAAAGCGGGGCAAATAGTGGGATATCCAGATCTATTCTTGCAGATGTCTATAAATTCATGTAGGGGGAGGCCCATGCGTATATATTTGTGTGTATGCATATGTATGTGAGTGCGTGTTTGTATGTTTCTAATCCCTCCTAAGTAGGTTTAATCCCTCATCCGAAAGAAGGAACTATTTCAGGATCAACCTTTGGGTTAAATAAACACTTATGCCCTCTCTCTCTCTTTTTTCCAACTCATTGTACTTCTCCAGTAGAATTCTATTTCACTTCACTCCAGTTATCTACACTTCCGCTTCCACTTCACTTCACTTTCTAAATTTTATTGCACCAGACTTCACTTTTCCACTTCACTTTACTACACTTCACTTTCTCCACTTGAATATACTTCACTTTTTTCACTTCGCTTTCTTAACTTCACTTCACTGAACTTCACTTAACTTCACTTTTACTGCTTCACTTCGCTTTTTCCACTTCCCTTCGCCATACTTCACATTTTTCACTTCACTATTTCCACTTCACCACACTTCACTTTGTCCACTTCACCACACTTCACTTTTTCTACTTCACTGCACCACACTTCACTTTTTTCCACTTCACTTTTTCTACTTCACCACACTTCACTTTTTTCTACTTCACCACATTTCACTTCTCTCCTCTTAAATTTTTCCACTTCACCTCACTTTAGTTTTTAGTAACACTTCACTCCACTACATTTTTCAGTATTTACACCTCCACTTCAATTCAGTTCTTCCACTTTCCCTTCCTTCCATTTTAGTTTTTCCACTTCTGCTTCTGTCCACTTCATTGCTTCCTATTTCCGCTTCACCATGCTCCCTTCTGCTTTCGATCTCATTTACTAATACTATTTATATGAATTTATGTCATCAGTATTAATAAATTAAATGTAAATTAACTTTAAATTGAATTAGTTTTCTTTAAATATATATATATATATATATATATATATATATATATATATATATATATATATATATATATATATATATATATAATATATACGATATATACATTATATATTGAAACATTAAATTAAATTTTCAGTTAAATAAAATTTTTCTGTAAATTTATATAATAAATATATATTGAGAACAAAAAATTTTTTTTAATTAACTTAAATTTTCGTGTTCATCTCTCCAGTAAATTCGTCCTCTGCTTTGTTCGAGTTACTGTGACTTAGAGCAGAAAGCCCTAAAAATCATTTTATTTTTTCAATAAAAACAAGAATATTTGCTGAAAACTAGTATTAAATATATTCTATATAAATTTCTTTCGATAATAAAAACACGAGGCATATTATTGATTTTTTAGTGCACAAGGCAATAGCCCTTTTTTGAGAATGCCCAGCAGACGGGACACGGGGCAGACGAATTCGGAGAAGGGGTAGAAGCATAAAATGAAAATACGACGATGAGATGAAATTCATAAAAAGTATAAAAATACAACTTTTCGAATTTTAATATAGAATCTTTGGTATGTCTTAGATTTATTGCTGGGTTAGATTAAAAGTTTTAGCTCTGAATTATCATATATCAAAAAGTTGTCTTGTACTGCTCTTACAGACTTCTCAGAAACTTGAATAGACTTACACCACAGGGCTCCTGTAAGTTGGCAGAGGGTTGTCGTGTTGTGACTGAGACTACAGCAATAAGACGACCGTGGCGACATCTGTACAAATTACATAGTCTTTATTTAAGGTCTTTCATTTTACCTTTGGCTGATTTGTTTTCAAACGCTAGATGAAACCCACTACTGCTCAAGAAAAGGAGCTAAATGTGATATTTCGAAATTCAATGATTGTAAAAAATCAGATTAAAATCCTCCTGGCAGACGAAGGCCGTTTCGACTGCCTTGAAAAATGAAGAACTTTCACACAAAAAAACAAGAGTTTTAAAGAAACGGGAAAAAATGGGTTGTTTTGATTTTTTAAATAGAATTTTCCAGTTTCTTCAAACTCTCAGTTTTTGTATGAATGTTCTTCACCGTAGGAAACTATTCAGAAAATTTCGTAATGATTAAATGAAAAGAAATAACCTCTCTTGCTTTGAAAATCGAAAAAATAACTAGAGTTCATACCGATAATGGCAAGTACAGTGACTTTTACTTATTTACGTATAGGTATACACCACTGTGTTAAGTTACATACAACTCTTATACATGATACATTTATTTACTTTCAGCTTTTGCACATAATTGCTCAATCAAGCACAATAGGTAACATATATAGCCTACTAGTCATGCTTGAACTTCAAGGAGATATCTCACTATCTATAATTACTAGATTGACATAAAAGAAAACTAGTCTTTAAAAGGCCGCTATAGAAAAATGCCTTTTTTCGTAAGTGGTTCTGTACTTAGGTTTTGTGAATTTTTGACACTACCATGAAATAATTCCACAAAACTATCTATGTAACTATAAAGACATTTTATCTGCAACTAGACTGTTTAAAAAGTTTGGAAACTAAAAATATTTTTATCACTCCATACGATATTCGGCGCTACGAACATTATTACTTTATACTCCTTCCACAAATGTCATCAGTGATTACAGTTATTGAAGCCAAGAATAATTTTCTCTCAGGCACAGCTTTAAATCGAGAGAGAGAGAGAGAGAGAGAGAGAGAGAGAGAGAGAGAGAGAGAGAGAGAGAGAGAGAAACTGTATAGTATCCATATTAGTGGAGGAAGTTTAGAGTAGCTGCTTATTTGGTTATGTTGTAAAGACATCTTCTTTACCCATTAATTACGATCATGTATCGCATCTAACACACAGGAGGAATCTCATGTATATATTTGTATGTAGAATTTTCTGGCCTTTTCGCCAATTTATATTTTATCACTCTATGTACATTATGTCTCTTGTTATTGTTATTTGATTGACTGTTAACAAACACAAATTGCTCTCACTCAGCGTGCGGGTCATGGAGACCTGGGGTCGGGCACCACGTTGCCGTCTGCACGCTGCTATGTATACCTTATGCCCAGGTACTAAATCAATCAGTAACCAGTTCTGTCTTCTTTGACCTCACAACTGGTGACCTGAGGAGCGACGGTAAACACAGCGGTTTTGGCTTCGCCATTAACAGAGTCACTACGGCCGCTTTACCTTCAGAGAGCCTTTAGCGGAACCATATGGCAACAGAGTCTAGACCTCTGAAAGGTCCTTTTTCGGAGAACACCCACGCCACTATTGGACGAATTACTGTGTACCTTATTCACGTACGCTCTGGTGTTCTTGAACGGTTTGGCCCTGCCATTTACGATTCATGTTGACCGTATTCAGAAGTCATTACCAGAACCACATGGCATATAGTTTTGACTTCTGACCAGCCCCAAACACCATTAAAGGACTAAATACGGCGCTTATTTTGCGTTTTGGTGTGAGTCAAAATGTCAGACATTGAGGTAGAAAGTCGTTCAATCCTCTACATCCCCCTCTGGCCTTCAAAGGCAGCAATAACCCTGGCATTGAAACTGCTCACCATTCTTGTGGCAAAATACCACATCCTGGTTCCTGCAGGCATACGTCCATTTCCGTGCAGTTAAAATCACGGATGAGGAAACCAAAGCGGACATCACTATGGCAACGCTGCCGGAGGAGGTCTTCAACAAAATCATCCCATGGTTGGACTCGCATCTGGGCAAAGTCAAGTACGAAGACCTACGAAAGAAACTCATTGACATGTACTCCATGCCCGCCCCAGAGAGAGACCAATGCGTCCTTGACCTGATGAACCAGCCCCTGGGGGAAACATCACCCAGGGACAAACGACAAGGTCTCCTGATGCTGCCGGGCTTTGACTCAGATGGATGGAGGAGGGAGAGCAGCTTGTTGCGGGAAATACTTCTGCAGCGCCTTCCGCAGGAGGTGAGGGCACAAATCATGGAAGCAGATGCGCTCTCAATGGACGAATTGGTGAGCATCGCACACAAACTCCATGAGGCCACCAAGGCCTCTAAGCACGCTGCAACACCTGCAGCCTGCAGCCTGCATGGTAGCAGAAGAAGCTGAAGAAAAGGACATGAACGCGGTATGCAGGAAGAAGGCACCGCTGCAGCAGCAGAAGACAAGGACAAATCCAGCCTGGTGTTACTTCCATCGGAGGTTCAGAAAGAATGCCAAGAATTGCAGAGCCCCTGTTCTTTCACAAAAAACTAGGAAAGATGCCACCTATAGCAGCAGTGGCTGCAAACCTTAGAGAATCCCTGCCAGTAGGATTCTTCATCCACGGCGCCATATCGGGATGATGGATGCTGATAGACACGGGGGCTATGCAGTAGCAAATGGGAGCCCCATCCGCTGCTATGGAACTCGGACCCACAGAATATCCATCCTGGGCCATAAATATGAATGGCCCTTCGTCATCGATGTCAAGTTTCCCTTACTAGACGCTGATTTCCTTGCACAACAATGACTGCTGGTAGATGTTGGCTGAAAACCTGCTGGATACCGAACCTGCCACTCCCGACTGCTCTCTGCAGCACCGAGAATGCCTGCCTGCATGCTCCATTTCTTCCAAATCTCCCTTTGAATAAATGCAGCCAGAACTACGTCAGGTGTCAGGTACCCAGGCCAAGCATGGCATCCATCACCACATCACCACCACAGGCCTACCAACACATGCCAAGTTCCACCGCCTGCTGCCCAAGAAACTCCAGGATGCTAAATGAGCATTCACCAAGATGAAAAGAACGGGTATCTGCAAAAAGGCATCGAGTCCATGGACGTCCCCCCTCCACATGGTGAAGAAACCAGACGGTTCCTGGAGGCCCTGTGGGGACTATCGTCGGTTGAACCTAGTGACAATACTGGACCACTATCCCCTGCCAAACTGGCAGGCCCTAACAGGAGTCCTGCACGGGGCTAAGATATTCACAAAAATGGATTTGCAAGTCCTATTTACAGGTGCCAGTACATCCTGACGACGTTCTGAAGAAAGCCATCTTCATGCCGTTCGGGACATATCCCTTCTCCTACTCCACCTTCGGCCTCAGGAACACTGGGCCCACATTCCAACACTGATGGACAGCATCTTGGGGGACCTACCTTTCTGCATCTGCTACGTGGACTACATCCTGATCTTCTCCAGGTCCCTGGAGGAGCACCTGGGTCATGTCCAGGCTGTGCTGAAACACCTTCAGGAGAACAGATTGGTTGTTAGATTCGACAAATTTACCTGCAGAGTGGAGAAGGTAGACTTCCTGGGACATGAGGTCTCTCTGACAGGTGTCTGCCCATGGCCTCCAAGGTGGACGCAGTGAAGGATTTTCCAACACCAAAAAAACGATCAAGTCCCTGCAGGAGTTCCTTGGCATGGTCAGCTACTACCGATGATTCTTGCCGGACATCGCCCGCATCATGATCCCCTAACTGGAGTGCTGAAGGGGAAGCCAAAAGCACTGACTTGGGAAATCCCACAGCAAAAGATGTTCGAACAGATGAAAGCAGCCATCGCCAAAGCCACCACCTTAACATATCAAGACCCCACTGCCCCCCTGAGACTTACCACCGACACCAGCAATGTTGCTTGTGGAGCCGTGCTGGAGCAGATAGTAGACAGTTCTCCCCGCCCACCTTCGTTTTTTAGCCGCAAGTTAAAGCTGCCGGAGACCCGCTACAGTGCATTCGACAGGGAACTGCTGGCAATCTACTAAGCTGTGCGGCACTTCAAATACCTCTTGGATGGCAGCCCATTCACCATCTTGAGAGACCACAAGCTGTTGGTACATGCATTCACGAAGGCAGGAGCCACATGGTCAGCCAGACAGCAGTGGCACCTGGCTGCTATCTCCGAATTTGGATGCACCATCAGTTACGTCCCCGGCAAGAAGAACCCGGTAGCTGACACCCTATCAAGGATTGAAATAAATTCAGTTCACCTGGGCATAGACTACGAAGACCTGGTGAAGGAACAGGCTGCAGACCCAGAAATGTCAGCCTATCACACAGCACTTACCTCAATGAAGTGGGAAGACGTGCCAATAGGTGAATCTGGATCAACACTCTTCTCTGCAACACCAGCACTGGCCACCCACACCCCATGAGACCCGCGTCACGAAGAAAGCAGGCATTCGACATCATCCATGGGCTGTCCCATCCATCAGGATGAACAACAACGCACCTGATGACGGAGAAATTCGTGTGGCACGGGATCAGGAAGGATGCATGAGAATAGGCAAAGAACTGCATACCATGCCAGACAAGTAAGATCACCTGGCACACAGAATCAGGCATCAGAGACTTCCCTCAACCATGATGGCATTTCAGGCACGTCCGGGTAGATGTTGTAGGACCTCTGCCCCAATCAGGGGATGCCAGATACCTCCTGACAGACATAGACTTATCCACAAGGTGGCTGGAAGCAACCCCAATGGTAGAAGGATCAAAAAGCGCCTGCGCGGAAACCCTACTATCAAGTTGGGTAAGCTGTTTCTGTGTGCCAGATGATATAACTACAGACAGGGGCCTGGCATTCTTGTCGGAACTCTGGGTCTTCCTGGCACACCTATTGGGACAACACTCCACAGTGCGACGGCATACAACCCTGCAGCCAATGGTATGGTGGAAAGGACCCACCGTCCATTGAAAGCAGCTCTGATGGCATGTTGTATTGACGAGAATTGGAAGGCGCAGCTGCCCTGGGTCCTGCTGGGTCTCCGCACCGCACCAAGGGTGAATGGTGAGGAATCTCCCACAGAAAAAGTCTACTGCATAGCATTGGCTGTACCTGGAGAATTCTTCCCCACAGAGCCGGACTAAGAGAAATTGCAAAGTAGTTCGCGCCCTGCTGGAAGACTTTTGCGGACAGGACCCATAACTTCAGCCCAGAAGGCCTGAAAACCTGTACACACATCTTCATGAAGAACGACGCCCACCGCCCAACCTTGACCAGACCATACAGAGGACCATACCAAGTGGTCAGTAGAACATCCAAGGCCTACCTCATCAACATCCATGGGCAGGAAGACTGGATATCTATCGACAGGTTAAAGCCAGATTTCCTATTGGACAGCGGAACCCGGGAGGAAACCAGCAGACGTCCCAGAATTCCTCCACAAAACGAGACCTCGGATGAAGTGATCGGCATCCTGAAACGAGGTCAAGGTCGTCCCAAGGACCGCACTAAGGACGTCATCATCCCGGCAAAACCGCCGGACGAGTCAGCAGTTGAAACCGCCCCACAACCGCAGATATCAAGAACTTCGGGTCGGCTCCTGCTCCTAAGAAGATACCATGATTAACATTCAACATATCTTCCAATCATTATTTCATGATAATTGTCTTGTGGGGTGGGGTGGGGTGAGTACTTGCAAAGACGTCTTCTTTACCCATTAATTACGATTATGTATCGCATCTATCAACGCAGCAAGAATCTCATGTATACAGTATTTTGTATGTAGAATTTCCTGGCCTTTTCGCCAATATATATTTTATCGCTGTATGTACATTATGTCTCTTGTTATTGATATTTGATTGACTGTTAACAAACACAAATTGCTCTCACTCAGCGTGCGGGTCACGGAGACCTGGGGTCGGGCACCACGTTTCTGTCTGCACGCTGCTATGTATACCTTATGCCCATGTAATAAATCAATCAGTACCCAGTTCTGTCTTCTTTGACCTCACAATGTATGAATTGTGCAAAATCGATCTTTTCATGCTTCAAAAAATGATACATTTGCAGGCCTACAAATTTTCATAAGAAAATAGTTAATATATAACAGCGTAAAGGCTTAATTGCTTCAGGATGTTTCATTACTAATATAGTTTTTCAATTTGATTAACTTTAAAAGATATACCACCTGTGTAACTGTTTATCTTGAGATATCGTTGGTGATGTTACTGTTATCATTACTGCTACCTCTACATTCCCACTCCTACTTCTGTTGTTATTAGTATTACCCTTCCTCTGTACGAGCATTCAGTAACATTGCTTTGACAACTGTTATGCCTTTTCATCACCACTGCTGTACTTTTATCATAGAAAATTCGATACTGCTACTAACGTACTAACAAGTAGGGGGAAAATTGTAATAATAGGTGGGTCCCTAGTTATGTACAACTCTAGAAAGCTGTGGTGTTGCAGAGGTAAATCATTACCGGTGCTACAATTCTAGACCTCCAAAAGTAAAGTGAGAACAGCTTAAATGACTTTGTGACATTTTCATTACTATCAATACATACCATCAACATAATTGTGTATGGCTGTCGAAGTACCTTTGATCTGATTTATTAGACCAAAGTTAGCAGGTTGTAGTCTTTATCTTTATATTTAAGTATATATATCTGTGATTAATTTCCACCATAAATATATATATATATATATATATATATATATATATATATATATATATCTGTGATTAATTTCCACCATTTAATATTTATAAGGAATCCCCATTTACTCAAGTGCAGTTCACAACAGAGGTTGCATTATACAGCTTCCAAAAAACTGAAGTCAGAGCACTCAGTATAGTAAAAGATCTTATGTGTTACTGTTTTACTATTTTATATTTTGTACTTGATTTGAATGGAACAATATTCACTCTACCATAAAGGAGTGTAACCAAATATTTTATTACACATACTTTGAATCATAGGGTCTTGTTGCCCCCATTCCTCTTAATTTTACCCTCTCTTCCCACCGCTAAGATTCTTGATAAATGCTTGGCTATCTCAACCCACTCGAGATATCCTGGAATGAACACTTCATGACAGAGTTTGAATCTGATTCCTTTTATTTTCTCTTGTAGGAAATCTGTAACTGAAATTTTACTCCTAGACACCGAAGAAACACGTTTCACAGGCAGCAAAATCAGCTTCAGTGAAACTAGGTGCTTAAACTTCTCTTTCGTCAGTTAAAGGGACTCCTCACATAAAGTATTAAATTCCACGCAGTGGGTACTGCTTCCTGTGTGCCTTATGTGATATTTTGTGTATGATTCTGATGGTTCTTCGCTTCCCCTTTCTGACTTTTGTTTTTCCTCCGCTCACTTCGGTCTCCATCCACCTGGCGTCAAATTTCTCTAAATTTACCTTACCCAATTTTCACTGTTCATTTAAGAACAGATTACTAAAGCGAGCCCTATGAATTTCTTTTTACTTATTCTGATAACAATAATAATAACACCTTCTCTTATTCATATATGAGCCTTCATTCCTTGTCCATCTGGCATCCTTTCACAGATTTGAGTTACCATCTATTCCCGAAGATGTTTTTGCTCAGATCAGCACTCTTCCACTCAATTGTAACCCACCACACACGATTAATCATCAAGTACATAATTCACTGCTTAGGTGCACCAGAGGAACAGTGAAATGGAACAATGGGAATTAAGTTTTAAACAGAAAAAAATTTATCTTCAAAGAGAGCTTTATTATATTTACTTTTTGAAAATCGTTGATGAAGATGAAACAACAATTCACTTCTTTTTTATTTAGCCTTTTGCACAGCTTCCTTATCAGTAGCAGAATATTATAGCAATTTCAAAGGTAAGAATTACTGTTGCCTTTTCACCTGTTGCAGTGTTTTTATACTGACGTAAAGGCTGCTGGAAATGTATTTTCAAGTCCTCCTTGTTTATTTTTCAGCCAGTTGAGAGTTTTCTTTTCCTTCTTTGTTGACGAGACCAGTTGCTTTGGCTGAGGGCTTCTGAAGATTCGACTTAGAGAGAAATAAGTAGGTTGACTGCAGTGGCGTGACTTTTATCGCGTTATCTTTTGATTATGGAAAGGACTTCATGCCGTTCTTTGGTGGAATAAAGGTAGGTCTTCATAAATTTGTCTTAATGAGGTCTGGTGCCTGCAGGTGTTGAGGCCCGTTAATGAATTTATATCGGTTCCTCTCAGAACGCAAACTCTTTTCTGAAATATCTTTGCACGTTAGGTTAACGGGCCAAATTAGTATGTTGGTCTGTTTATGGGAGCATAGTAATTGATATTTCCTCTAGTTAGTGTCATATAATTGTACACTTGCTGAGTGTCTATTGTTTTATGTACGCTAGCACTGTTACTGTTTGGGTATTCGCGCTACCCAGAAGGAGAATGAATAGTGTCATAAGCACCTCGAGTCTTATCTCACAGGCCTTCATATATATTATAGAATGAAAACTCCGAGATAGTTAGGACAAGTCAGTACATAATACGCAGAAGAACTGGTGAAAATTTCTCTGGAGCAGAGGTAGGTTAATGTGGGATAAGTTATGATAATGTAGGATAAGGTAAGATAAGCTAACCTGTTGTCCGAGAGAAGGAGGAATGAGAAAGTATAGTGTTCAGCAGATCTGTGTAGTACCTAAAGCATTCTTTTCCTCCAATGAGATAACTTCTTCGAAAATTCGTTTTGCTCATCAGGTAACATCTAAATTTTGATTGATTGGGAAAAGGTAATATGCATGGGACTCATTTTCCAAGTTGCGTTGTGTTAAAGGTTCTTGAAACAATTTGTAAGAATTTACTTTGGGGAGTACAATTGTTCATAGCTTCAGCGTTTATCCAAAAAGCACCCCGTAGTTTGCAATGTTACATTTGCAAAGGACTAAGAAAATTGAGAGGAAAAAAATGGACATTTCATGAAATTAATATCGAACTGTAAACTAGGTTCTTCGAGGGGGGGAAAATTTTCACGCTTTTGTCAGTTGGGTCCTTTGAATCTCACGCTGACAATTTCGAGCATTTTAAAAATAAAACATTTTACGATCTACACAAATTGTGGAAAAATTTCCACACCCTTTTTAGGGGATTATTGTGGTCAAATATATTACTTTCTTACATCATGTGATTCATTGATTTATATTCTCGGTCATTTGCATAATTATATATATGTTCATATAATAACAACTGAATAAAGAACCATCAAAGAATGACTGTTTACGCGCCAATTTATGAATCGGCAAAAGTCGATCGAGCGATGCCTTGATTGATACATACAATGCAGACGATAACAGCGACAGCTTTAGGTTTCCGTCTAATTAAGGTAATTTAAATCTGCTTAGAACTGTTTTCAATGTAAAAAGTGGCTGTAATTAACTTGATAAGGAAAGTTCTTGGCAAAGTGATATTGCAAATGCATTTGATATTTTGATGTATGATAGTCTTATTATCAGTTTATACTGTAGCGTGTCAAGAGGCCCATGTAATGATAACCATTTAGGTCTTCAGGTTAAAATATGTTTACGGCAAACGATCTTTATACAGTAAAGGAAAGCAAACATTTTTAAATATACGTTAGATTTCCGATTGTTGAATGAATATAAAATTTAGGCGAGCGTAGAAGTCAGTGATATGGAAATGTGGCAACACTGAATGATCTTCCTATCAGGAGGTTATCGCCAGAGGAGGTCCCCGTAGGGGGTTAGTGCCGTCACTGCACCTCATGCGGCGCACTGTAGGCGTAGGCATTTCTTAAGGTATTTTTCAGCATCCCTTTGGCCCCCAGCTGCAAATCCTTTCTTTCCTTTTACTATACCTCCAGTCATATTATCTCTTCCATCTTACTGTCCACCCTCTCCCAACAATTGTTTGATAGTGCAACTGCGGGGTTTTCCTCCTGTTACACCTTTTAAAACCTTTTTACCCTCAATTTCCCCTTCAGTGCTGAATGACATATGTCCCAGTGCTTGGTCTTTGGCCTAAATTCTATATTCCACTCCTTCGCCAGAGGAGCAAGGACGAAGCCTTGCGTGACATTTAGCTCGTTATTTGCTTGTATAGGGGTAGGAAAACGTTAGTAAATATGAAAATGTATATAAGATTAATGATTACGCCTGTGTTTGATATTCTTATTTTCTGTTCAGTGAACATATGTTAATAGCATTAGGCCTAATCTACATATACGAAGAATTCCAAGTTTTGAAGAAAGATATAATGAGTACCATGACTGAAAATAGTCATATGTTATAAAGCATTATATTATTTACAAAATGAGATGAGCGTGTTTTTACGGAAATATGTCAAAATAACAAGATCATGAAAGGCAGTTGATAGAGACTTGTGTTATTTTCTCGGTGGGTTACAATGCCCCAAATATTCACTAATGTAAGTGTAGGCGTGTGTTAGAAATCTGCCTGTGTATCATTATCATTAATAAAGTTAACAGTTTAATTAAGCATAACTATTTTCTTTAAGTGAGTGTAGTGGTTTAAAGCCCCCAAACACATCCGCCATAATAAGAGTATGTAAATTACGCCTTGATGTTTTCTGTATTTCTTCAGGGTTTTCAATGACTACCAAGTGGAAATTTCGTGATGCTTGGCTGCATGAGACTACGTTTTAAGGAGTGGCTGAGTAATTGTAGAGAAGATCCATAAAAAGCAAGATGCCTGGTGTGTGACCTCTCATTCTCTCTTGAAATCCCTTCCCTGAAAAGGCAGCAAAGGGATAGCCAGAACCACAACAGGAATATGGTGCTTCAAGAACGTGGACCAGATAATGAGCGGGCGAACTTTAACATAGTGCCAAGAAAGCTGAACTTGAGATAAGTCTATTTTGTGCTGATCGTAACATACCATTGCTGACTGTTGACTGTTTAGTGGACCTCTTAAAAGATATAGCTCCAGATTCAGGAATAATTTAATCATTAAGATTAAAAAGAACAAAAGCTACCAGAATAGTGAAAGATGTTTCGAATTTCTCACATTCAGAGCTTATTGGGTTATTGAAGGTAACCAAATTTTCACTGATAGTCAGTGAAACCATCGACATCACAAACTCGAAGTGCTGTTCTATGCTAGGTAGGTTAAAAAAAAAACGAGTTTCACAATGGAAAGTAGACTTAGTCAATGTATGTGATGGGAGTACTAATGCAAGGGGCAGCACTTTAGAAAATCTATTTGATATTGTTAAGAACCATCTCATTGAAAATGGTATTTCAATGGAAACTTGATAGGCTTTGCTGCAGATCAGGGTTGCCAGTTGGCCATTTCATGGCCAAATTCTTTAAATGTAGCCATTATTTTAATAAGGTGGCCATAAAAAATGAGTTTGACCATTAAATGTACTCTCGAATGCTACAAATGCACACCAGCAAAACCCTTTAAGCGACTCAGACTGCAGAAAAAGAAACAAGATATTGAATATCTTGAAGAAGTGCTGTAAATTTAACAGCTGTGTTTCCCTGGAAGTATTTTAAGTTTAATTTAAAGTATTTTTGATGACATGTAATCGAATATATAGGAATGATTTATGCACAGTTAATTGTTGGTATGTTAATTCACACAATTCAGTCATTTTATATCTTTGGCCAAATATTTTTCCAAAGTGTTTGGCCAAAAGCCTTATGGGTTATCTGAAAGAATCTGATGATTTTAATGAGATGTGATTTTAGTATATTTAGTAGAGATTTTAGTCATATTCATTTTACATATTAAGTGTATATTTTAAATATAAAAAGTCTTATACATATTTATTTTTTATTGGTTTTATCTAATATCATTCTTTAATTTTTGCGTTCATATTTTAACACTGAATTTTAGCCTACTAGCATATTATCATTCACGTTTTCATTATCAATCATATCGTTAATTTATATATTTCATCATCATTACGGCGCTGAATTATCCTGGTGGGTTTCGGCGCTTGGTCTTCAAGACCTAAATTTCATAATCAGTCAATCAATAACGGTCAAACATGTGTTGTGTGACTGTCCAAAATATAACCAGCAGTAAAAATCAACGTTTGTAAGTGAATCAATGGGGGAAATTTTGTCAGAATCTTCTACATTTTCAATTATTCCAGTGCTAACATTCATGAGGAAGTGTAGTTTAATAGACAAAATATAAAAATAATTAAGTAAATAATAAAAATACAAAAGCCCGTAGGGCGTTTAATGAATTAAAAAAAATTAAATGTTATTTAATTTATTCTGACTTTTAATTTTCAATTTTCTAAAATTTTATTTTATCTTTTTAATTTATTTTTTTTATGTATGGAAACGAGCAAATGTATTTATTGTATACATGTGTTCCAGTGTAAAAGCATATACATTATACAGTTTTTTCTTTTAAATTTCACTTTCATTCATTCATCATCACGCGAATGACTTATTTGGTCCCAGTACTAGACCTGGTATTTCATCCTAATCCTTCGGGCCAGCCCTATGAGAGCTGATAGTCATCTCAGTGGTCTGGTTAAACTATCTTAATAATAATAAAAATATTACTCAAAAATATGTCACGGCGACTCTACGAAGCCGAAAAGTAACATAAAATGAAACGGAACGGTAGCCAAAGCAAGCAAAGTCAGCTGCATCTTTCAAAAGTCTTTGTGAATTTTATTTATATCATTATTGACAAACATTCATGTAAATCAGTCTTAATTGGCCATTCTGTTAAGATGCTACGTAAATTAAGAAAATAAATTTCAAGAGACTTATTCCATAGAATAGAGATGTAAAACATAATGTTTCTTTAATGCAGAATTTTCCATCCGAGTAAATGCTCCGCATCCGTCACGCAATGATTAAGAAACTACAACACAGATGGCGCCATACATTTCCAAGGACCCCAGGCGGAGAGACATACGACTGTTTCTGGGTCCCTGATTTTCCAACAGGAGACGAAGGCGAGTTGTATGTTTCCCACGTTAAGATTTGTTATAAGTCCATCCGGTTCGCTTTAATCAGTGGGATGTAATCAATTTCTAGGTGTAAGGTAAGTGACGCTCTGTTATTAAGACTTCTTTATATGTGAAGAGTTTTGAGGGTTGACTTAAATGTCAAGGTTTTCGTCTGAATTATCAACTAGAAATAGTTTCGGAATATGTTTTAGCCGTGGTTGTTGTAAAAATGCACTGTTGAAGGAACGTGGTGTGATGTGTAAGACCACGATTTTGGTTTGAATAAGGATTTCGTTTTGTCATTAATTAGTGTGCGGAGAGGTCTTGACAAGATTAGGGTAATTTATTCGTCAACACCATAGTAAAGGCAGATAGTAAAGTTTCCAAAATTCCAAATTTACCAGAACAACACGATGGTTTAGAACATTAACGCGTACTTTTACACAGGTGGATCAGACTTAAACTAGATTAACCCGCACTTCTGAGTTATGACAGTCAAACGAAATCCAGCAGCATACTCTACTGCCCAGTTAACAAAACCGGCGCTGTCTCATCCGCATTGCTGTATTGCAAATTTAAAGGGCCTTGTTCAAGCATTTTTTTTTTAAATGAGAACAGTGAATCGTAAAACGTATGTTTAATGTTGCGGTAACAAAAAAAGGAAAGACTTCAGTAAGCCAGTTACCGGTAATTTTTTTTGTAAAAAAAAATAATTTTTTTTTTCTAACTGCTGTCAAGGCAGTTACTCCTTAGCGAAATTTACGGTAGTTGCTAAATACAGATTTTAGCTTTATTCGCGTTGAGTTTGTAATGGTGCCAGGTGATTAACTTTCCGTCCCTTTTTGCCTTGGGAGCTCATGGTGTAAGTAAATTTATCTTTTAACATTGCCTTAAGGCTTCCTGCCACCTTAGTCCACCGATTCCGGAAGAACTCTTTATCATGAGGTCATTGATGGCTCGTATAACTGGCACTTGGAATAGCTTAACATCCGGTATTAAATGCCAATGCTTTTATTACTGTCATGTACAGTACAGTGTAAGTCCGGATGCAGTGAGTACTGTAATTGTTCATCACCACGATAGGACTAAAGCAGTGGTTCTTAAAATTTTTTGCCTTGCGCCCCCCTCTGCATTATGTCTAGACCCCACGCCCCCCTACCCCTGAAATTTTTGCCAACTATAATCTATAAACAATATGTTGTCTATTTGTATGCTATTATACTTATCATAACAATAAAAGACAATCCATAAACAAGATTTGAAATTAAAATTTACTTATATTTTGAATTTTTGACATGTTTTGAGATAATTAGAAAATATATGGAAGCAGTGATAACGTTTTTGGCAATTTTGTAATTATCACAAATTAAAAAAAATAGGCACCATCTGGCAACTCTGCTTGCGCCCCCTTGGAAGCCTCTAGGGGGCGCTCGCCCCAGTTTAAGAATCACTGGACTAAAGGGCAATGCTTTACTGGATCAGTGTAAGCCTAAATTTTAGAGCAGTCTTTTTAAGGTTGGTTTCAATTTTGCATAAATTCACTTTAGATAGCTTCTCGGTAGCATGTCTTTGGTTAGTGTCTTGTGACGAGTCTTCAACGACTTATGTTCTCATCACGGAGAAAGCAGTAGTTCAATAATATTATCCCACTGTCTTCGGCTATAACAGTATACTGTATGTGAATCTGTTCGGTTTACTGACTAGTTTATGGTGGAATTATACTACTCTAGTCTGTGTAGGTACCGCGTACTCTTGCCTCTTTTCAAAAGGTGCTACACGTGTCATGGGGCCAAGAATAGGTATTCTATTAATGGTGAGCGGTCAGAATACATATAAGGCTCGATACTATCCAATTCATGGCTTTTAAATTTGTTTATAGGCATAACTGGATACAAAACGCGTTACTTGTCGGTGCATTATGAAACCTCTATTTTAACAAGTCATTGCAGTAATTACTTAGTTTTAAGATTACTAGCACCGGCTCTGTTTTTTCCTTGACACTGTAACTTATACTGAAGAGTGTTTATTACCTGAGGATACCAGGGTCCATTTAGTGGCTCTGGAGGTTACCTGAGTTTGGATTCGGCATGCGCTTATTTTTTATTTTTTTTTTCGTATGATAGGCTATTGTGGAAATGTTGCCAGATTGTCCTGCAGTTTTCTTTAATTTCTCATGAAGTGTAAAAACCTAATTTAAAGGCTTCAAACTAACCAGTCCTACCTTCTTTATTTTGGTAGCTTTTGATAACGCGAGGATCAGGCATTATAAGGGCGCTGATTATACTTTGGTTACGTAATAGTAAATGCTATGGTATGGTTGCTGTAGTTCTTAAAAAAAAAAAATAATTAAATTCACTGAACGTATCCCATGTTGCTTTGTATTAAATACCACTAAGCATGAAGTTTTAATCGATCAGTTATTAAAGTAGGGTCTTGGTTTACTTCCATTTCTAGGGTATATAAAGAAAACTGAAAATGGTACACTCTCACTTGGTTTTTCATAACTATAAATGCAATGTTAGCGAAAGCGTGTCGACCCTTGTTTTTCCATGGCATTTTTTGTGATATATCCTTAATATTTCGGTTATATATCTGTATAGCAAAATTCTGTTTCTTAGAAAGCCTCCAGACTTGGGAGTTTTCAGTCATTACAGCTAATCTGTCAAGAAACATCGTTCCCAGTCTTTTCCTGATGGATTTTAGCGTCTGGAATCCTTCCTTTAATATCAACTGCTTATTGTAATGAAGGTTTACAATGTCTTCTACAAATTTTACTTGCGTACGGAAGTTTTATGGCATATGTTGATCGCGGATAAGACAAAAATAAATTTTGTTTGATGTTGAAAGTTAATCTATAGCAAGGTTTTGTACCTTATCAAATTTTAGAAGACTACAAAGCTGGTGGTTACAATCTTTGTACACAATCTACTACTTGACCTTTGAACGCTATTGAATATAGTTTGTAATTTTCTATACTCGAACTAGAAATTTAATTTTGTATTTTTACAGACTCAGGCAGTTTTGTTGCAAGTGGTGGTACGTCATGTAACGACTCTTCTGTTCTTAAAGCACGGAGGCCATCTCTTAATTCAAGACCACTCAAGACCCCTCAAGGTATGGTAAGAGTTCAGCTACTTTGTTAAAAAACTGACAGTTCTGAAAGGCAGATATACCTTGTTAAAAAATTTCCTAAATTCTCATGAATGTTAGTTAACTTCGAGAAATGTGTAATCTAAATTATTATTTTCAGATACGCTCGTGTTTGGCTTGAACATTGAACATCATGCATTGGGAACTATTACTTTAGCCGGTTGAATGATTTTTTACTGGAGCTTCGGTAGGAGAAACTCCAAACCAGGAAAACAATAACCGCGAGACCGTGTGATGGCAACTATTGTGGTAAGTGTGATCTTGATATTGACAATTTGGGACCGAATTCAGTGAACTTACTAACACATCCGATCTTTGTCCTTAACCTCAGTTTACTGTATGGGTATTTACATAGGTATTGGGTGGAACTGCCGATGTGGTTCAACAGTATTAAGTGGTGTTAACTGTGTAACCTTTGAAATATAACGTGGAAGCCTTGGAAAGGGTAGCTAGTCTCTAAAGAACATATTCTTGCCAATAAAGTACTTAACATGGTTGGACGCCTAAAGTTTGATTTTTGCTTTTTTTTCTTAATGATAAGTATTTAAGTAATGAAGTTAAATTTATAGGGTCACTCAAGGCTCTCAACCTTATGGCTCTACACCTTATGGCTCTACAGATGTAACTTGAAGTGACATACCATACCCCTCTGCATTATTTGCGTGAGTTTCATTGCTGTTACATGAATCATAGAACATAGATAAGTACCTACAGTGATGTGATGAAGAGAAGTCGTAAGTCATAAAACACTCGACTCTTTAAAGATTGTCATAATTGCCAAAAGTACCTATTCATAGAAAGCGTTGATAATTGCCAAAAGTACCTATTCATAGAAAGCGTTGATGCCATGGAAGGTAGGCTTCAGTACATTGGATTTCTGGACGGTAGATAGTTACTTTAATCTGTACGGTAAGCAGAAGTCCGTAAATCTTCGGTGGTTATATGGCGAGTGCAGCCTTGATATCGCCGTTTGGTGTGTGATCTCTTACCGATAAGGGGACAAAGTTTATGCCAGCGCTAACGACCACTAGATTGTTCTTAAGCCATGAGAGGATGTTGTTATAATGGAATTTGAGTATTTTTTAAGTGAAGATTAACGTATGAATATATTTGAGTATTGGTATAAATGGACGATGTGGCATAAATTGAATATGGTAAAATGGAAATTCTCATCCTAGTTTTGAAAGCAAAATTATATCCTGGTCGGCAAGTTTTATAGTACTGAACTTGAATGGAATCTGTAACAATGCTATATAGAATAACTTGAGCACTTTTTGTTTAGTGCCATTTCAGTTTGTTACCTTTGTTAAATATTAACGCCTAGTTGGGATATAAGATATATCAATCATTGGCAGGCTGAATAGTGAATACGTATTTTTTTTTTTTTTTTTTGCAGGACAACTTGTTAGTAAGAAAGTCAGTTGGCAAATGTGACGTAACAAGGTTCAGATCATTGTATTACCTGGAATGCGGTAACATCATGAATGTTGACGTGAACCACTGAAGATTTCACTGTTGACACAATTGACCGTTGAAATACTACAAATACATTAACGTTAGCTAAAATAGGTTATTGATGTTTGGTGTAAGTACGCTTCATCGGTGAAATATGGTTGTTTTTGGGCGGGTTTAGGCTAATTTGCATTTGGTGTAGGTTAACGATTTTCTGGAGGCTGAGGCCAGTAACTAGACAGCATAATTTTTGCCTTTAAATGGAATGAAATTGTTTAATCTGGTAAGTTTGGGCATTGTTAGCATTACGGTAGTTGACCTCCCAGAAATTTACTATAAATGAAAGTTTCTTACATTGGAAATAACTTAATTTTTTAAACTTTTCTATTTGATTTGCTAAGCTAAACTTTTTGAGTAGATGGTGTTCGGGGAACAAATTGTATGTAAATATTTAGTACAGAAGAGATAATTTAATCAAAACCATTTAACTTTTCTTGGAAGTGGAGTTTAAGAAACTTTCACCTATCATCTCAGTAGTTTCTAGTTTGTCTTTTTACATGAAATACTTTTTCCTTAGGAATAAGGACTGAAATTATATTTTAATAGGTGGTGGTGGCGATTGGCAGCTGCTTCCAGGATATTCATTCGAAAAAAAAAAAAAAAGTTGTGGTCTCTCTTCCTCTTCCAAGTGCTGGAAGAAAGCTTCGAGAATAACGTCAACTGCGGCTGCGTTAAATCGCCAACGCTGAGTAAGTATTGAGTTTACTGATGTTCAGTTTTTAAAAATTATTAGACTGACTGGTTATGAGGTTTCTTTCTAACCTAGAAATTTCTTACTAAAACTGATTATATAATACAGAACGGATTAAATATATCAGTCGATTAGCTGTAATTGTAGTACAGTAAGTTCCCAAATTTGAGCCACTTTAGGACAGGTTACTGCTGTTTACAACGAAACGCTCCACATGTGTGACGAAATAACTTTACTTTACATACAAGGGTCTATATTGAAGTTGAGTGAACTTCATGTGTTAGTTATTTATTTACCTTTTATTTTCAGGTGTAGCCCGGTATGGCTGCATTATAGGGGTTGAAAAATACTCGGCATCCTCTGCTAGTAACTGAGGACTAAACCTGGGTAGCTTGAAGCTGAAAGCAGGATGAAACGATATATGACGTTGGAAATCAAGGGCAAGTTCAACGAAGTGAGCTTGAGAGAGATAGAGAAAAAAAAATAAAGTATGATGAGTGGAAGAAACTCGGGAGTAGAGAAAAAAAATAAAGTATGATAATCATGAGTGGAAGAAACTCAAGAGTATCTGCAGGCCTAATTGAGTTTGAGGAAATAATACCGTATCCGCAGGCCGAAAAGTTTATATCGACTGCGTTTCTAGACTAAGCACAGTACTTTTAACATTTACTAGACTCCAGGTAAATACAGGGTATTTTTGCTATTTGTGAAAAGTCCTAATAGTACCGTACTATTTATTTTGGCTTATCTACAGTTACTTCTTGCGGTTAAGTTACACATAACACAAGGAATTACATAATGGATTTCTGAATTTTGTAATTTATTGTAATTTAAACCTTAATATATTGAGTTAGAGGGGTTCTCTATTAGGTTAATTTTCTTTATAAGCCCCAAAAATACCTTTTTGTCCCTTTATCATTTACGTTAACCTAAAACTGAAAAGTTTCAATAACTTCTGCTTCATCTTCCGTCTCAAGCTTCCATCCTGCCGCGCGGCATATAAGTACAACAGTTTGAGGTGCCAATTTTCCACCCGGCCGCGTTGATTTCTGGGGCACGTACTTCCAGCTAGCTTTCACTGGGCCGCACCACGTACCTCCCGCTGCCTTTCACTCTTTGCACATTTCTGCTGCAGGCTTCCACTCTCCCACGGGTCCCTAGGCTTCCCTTAACTGGCCCGAGCCACGTCCCTCCAGCTGGCATCCACACTCTTGCAGTTAGCTACCGGTAAACAGGCTCCATGATAATGTGCACCTCCCAGTAAGCCGAGGTTATCAAATAACACGCATCTGTCTGCATGTTCCCTTAAGAATGCTCGACTGCTAACACCCACCAAACTCTTTCGTAGTCTCTCCTGTAAAAAAATGTATCTTGTAATTTCCTTCATTCAGTTTCTGAAACTATTAACATGCCAACATAGCAATTAAAATTAATTCAAGCTTCAATGATCTTAAAAAGAACTAATAGAAAAAACTCCAAAAATATTTACCCTAATCACGAACACATTGCAGACCGATTTCAAATTTATATCTTCATGCATATAAGCCTAATAGCTAAAAATTTTCTTATCAAAATTATATATGTAGATTGTTAGCAACTGTATAATCATTTATTATACAAACTTTCACTATGTCTAATGGCCTGTCAGCACTAGCGGGCGTGCCTGTCGGGCATTTCCGGCTATTTAAATTTTCTCTCGCCTCTGAAGCAGTGTCACCAGGCAATCACATCGTTCTGGCTCCATACTCGGTCGGTCAGTTGGTGTTTGGTTCAACGGCTTTGCCTAGATTGCTCACTTATTCAATTGTCACCTACTCACTCACGTTCGTGGCCGCCACTCGCCTTCCCAACTTTGTATAATGGGACGGGTTATGGGAACAATGTTTGCCTGTCGGGCAGTGACCGCTATTGTGGACAGGTCTAGTTTCTTAGCCTAACGTCCAAATTTTTAAGTGTACAGGTAAATTTACATGACTACACTGAAAACCCAAGGGATTTATCAACAATTATAACTAAAAAAATCATTAAATACCCAGTCTACCAAAAATAAAGAATACCATTCCTTTTTCAGAGTTTTAATAGATATTCACTAACGCCCTTAGCTTGACCTTTGAAAGCAATACCGATATTCGTAAGTATTTAAATCCGTGACAACTTTTAAAACTAGTGTAGGTATATTTTAATAATCAATACAATATAGTGGTATAAAATTAAGTATATTAGAGTTCAATATGGAAAAACTCGAAATTTTCAACTAAGTTTTCATGCGTTCAAGATTTTTTGGAATGTCCAAAAAATCACAAACGATAATGCAAAGTAAATTCACCAATCATGAAACTTACTTCGTACAGTCCATTGTAGAGGCAGCAAAGTGTCCGGTATTGTCCTCCAAAAGTATTCCCATTGTAGACTAACACAAACCATCTGAGAGGACAGCTTGGTATCCTGGAACGGAATGTAAGATACAACTTCCATACATTTCTGCGTTTACGAAATAATTTAACTTTCAACTGATTATCCGTTCATCCGTCATTACTTATGCCCAAATTTTAAGTTCTATAATACCCAGATTTCTTCCTACATAAGCGTTAAAATAGTCATCTATTCTTACAGAAACCGGCTTCCTCCAAAGCAAATATCTCCTGAACTGTTTCGGTAACAAGGATCAAAATTAGACTTGAAAATTCGAGGCCATTTTCAGCCCAACTGACTGGTAGTGCCGTCTGTGCATAGTGTGGTGCACTGTGGGCAATACAGTACTAAAGACAGTTCGAAGCAAAGCATAGCCTACCTTCGGACCCTAGATACACCGACCTCGTCGTAGCTTTATCTGTTCCCACTTTCTTCCACCAGAAAATTTGTCCAACTACTTTTCACTCTTCAGCGCTTCATGGTCAAAGTAGTGCTATGTTTAGCTGTATACCCACACTTCCATAAATCGACCCCCGAAGGAGCGGTGGGGGTTAGTGCCGTCAGTGCACCTCACGTGGTGCATTGTAGGTATTACTTGAGATTTTTGCAGCGTGCTTTCGGCCCCCAGCTGCAACCCCTTTCGTTTCTTTTACTGTACCTCATTTCACATTCTCTTTCTTCCATCTTACTTTCCATCCTCTTCTAACAATTGATTCATAGTGCAACTGCCAGGTTTTCCTCCTGTTAAACCTTTAAAACCTTTTACTGTCAATTTCCGTTTCAGAGCTGAATGACCTCATAGGTCCCAGTACTTGGCCTAAATCCTATATTCAGTTCAATTCATAAATCAAATCGGGGTTATGTTCACGATATACTTTTTTTTTAACTTACAAAACTATGGTTGACATTACTGTACCGGTTATGATTAATGATAACTAATATGTTCTGCAGAAGTTCACTATTCACGTCAGTCACTGGTACTTTCTAGACTGTAATAAATACTTTGTGCAAAATGCCCAAAATTTAAAAAAGTTACACAGGAAATCAGCATGGATTCAGTAGATATGGAGACAAGCATGCAATATCATCTGCTAAACTGAACACTCAAGACTGCAGAGTTGGAACTCTCGCAATAAACGTTTTTACTACCTCTAAGAGGTGGAGCCGGTTTTTGAGCTGTCTTGAGATTAAAAATTCCACTGTACACGGGTACTTCGTGATAGCAATGATGACTACAAATAAAATCCAAGAATAAATTTTTAAGCAAATAGTCACATAATCCCAGATTTTCGTAGACGACTTATACCAAATCGGTGAACTTTCCGTAACTTATGAAAATATAAAAAATATTTTAGGCTGCATCTCTAGACGTTTGTATTGTCAGACATTTGAAAATAAAATCACTGATAGATTGCAGAGTTCAGAATAAAAATCTTTAAATGTTTACTAGATAACATCCATTTATACCATGTCCTACTAACCCAACATTTAGCTGTACTGTACCTCCCATCCTAATCGTTATTTCAAAATTCTGTCAAATTTCAGAACGGTTTTGAAAACTAAAGCAGCAGCCACACTAACAGATTGCTAAAAAATCTACAGCTATAAAGAAAGTTGTAGTCAAGGGTGCCATAACACACTACCTAGGCATTATTACTTTTCTGTCTTCCCCTTAGGAGGGTACTGCCACTGACCTCACGTGGTGCACTGTAGGCATTACTCACGGTTGTTGGCAGCGTCCCTTCGGCCCCTAGCTGCAACCCCCTTTCATTCTCTTTCTTCCATCTTACTTTTCACCCTCTCCTTACAATTGATTCATAATGCAACTGCTAGGTTTTCCTCCCGTTACACCTTTCAAACCTTTTTGCTGTCATTTTCCGTTTCAGCACTGAATGACCTCATAGGTCCCTGCGCTTTGCCTTTGGCCTAAATTCTACGTTCCATTCCATTCTTTTTCTATCTCCGCCAATGTCAATAAGGCAAAAAAAAAAAGTGGTTGAAACTAAAGGCAAGTTAGCTCTAAGCCATCATGCTCTGCACCCTTGACCATTGCAATGACTAGAGCCATGAGAAATATACTTGTGAAAAAAAGATATCGTTGCAAAATATTTTTCTGGTGTTTATATATTCCGTCAACATCGCAATTACCTTATTACGTAGTTTAGCGCGTTTCGAAACTACCAACAGAATACGAGGTAAGCAACTATCGCTAAAAAGTGGCATTTGATATTCATTTTGCAAACGCACATTCATTATAGTCAATATGGTGTAGGGGCAAAAAATAGTTTATTTAAGCGGACTGGCTTAATAACTCAGGTTGGTTATATTAATTCGTGAAGCAACAGTAAATATTCACACAAGACTTCTGCAGTGCCACCTCTTGCACTGAGATAGTTTTCATTTGAAATATCTAAATTCCAAACCTCTCCCATTCAAATCACATTTATGCAACCTTTCTCTTGGATTTCTTAACACCCTACCAGTATTATTTACCCTCCAAAATGTACTGTTTAAGACAACCTTATTGCATTGAGCCTTCAACAGTCTACAGATCTAAATTAGTACTATTGAAACAGTAATGTATACAACATAGGTCATGAGAATCTAGAACAGGTTTCTTTTCTTAACGTGGTGCAAAAACAATTTTAATTTTTATCAACAAACTCACTATAACCCATAAACAATGCTATAAACAACTGCATATGATCTTAATATTAGTTCTGAATAACCTCTACCGCTGCTCTCAGTAAGTGGTCAACGTAAGGCCTTTGCAAAATCAGCTTCCACACTATGAACACTTTACAGCTAAATTTAGCTATAAAACTATACACTTGTGACAAGTAGGTTGTCGATAGTTTTCACAAATAACTGTCGAAAATTTCAAAACAATCTTAATTACCAATAACTGAAGTAACTGTACAGAAGGGTCTTTCAAGTTCTATGATGTACCCAAGTTGCTAATAGCGATAGTCATACAAATACCCAAGATAATGGAATAGGCAGAAGCAGGGCCCAATCTTGAAGCTAGCAAAAATCCAGCATCATGAAAAAGAAATGTCTTACTTGAACATAAGTCTAAAATAGTGGCGATTCTTTAATTATACCGGCCTTTTGGCACCAACGGGCCCCGACTATCGACATTAGTGGTATTGCAATATCAAACAATACATTGCTAGACATGTCACTTGATTTCAATGACTTGAGACAAAATTAAGCAGCTTTGAAGTGTCCCCACATATCGTTTCAACGAGGTTTAATAGGGGAAATACAAGAAAATGCGTGGAATGAGGTTTGACACTGGATATTCTACTTCGAATGTACTCAAAATAGCACAAAATTAACCTGTTATGATGGATAAACTAAAATAGATAAAAAAATACGTATCAGTTACCTAGAGATAAAATCTGAAGTTCATATTTCAAAATTGAATACAGAGGTATAACTATACGTGCAGAAGGAAAAGGTTTTCGAAGATAACTAGTAAGAAGAAAAAAAAGTCTGTCCCGATAGACATGTCCCCTTGGTTCCAAGCCAAAAACCACCACTTTTGTTTCGGTAGGCGGGACAATTCGTCTAAGAGGCGCTGATCACTGCTCTCCAATAATTCTAGTTCATGCGTGGAACAAAATCAACTTGCCACTTTAAACATCAGTTGACAGATAAATTCTGGCATAAAACATACGCTAGTGACAACAGGTAACTAGTAATGTGTTAAAGTTTTTCAAGTAACCACGCAAAACTTCGCTGAACAGGCACATATCGCCTCTATAATGAAAGACATTCAAACTTACCGTAGTTAGAATGTCAGTGATAATTTTACCCAGTACACCAGCATTACAACACAACCTTGAGCAATAGTTACGGAAGGACTAGCACAGAAGTATATCCAAAGTCCTGACAAGGTACCAAAGCTGCTATAGCGATAGGTACACAAATACTATTGATTGACAGAGGCAGAGCCTAACCTTGAAACCAGGAAGATTCCAGCGTCAAGATAGATGGTCAAAGCAAGTCCCCTAGTTGTAAATACTCTGAAATGTGATTATTCTTTTTAAGTTACACTGGCCTTACGGCACCAATGGCTCCAGCTATCTACATCAGAAACAAATAGAAGAACGATCGCCAGCCATGTCACATGTGGAAACTACGTTTAGATACCTGGGATGTGGTTTTAATAAAATTTAGTCTTATTTCGGACAATATTAACCAAAAGTAGGGCTGAAATTATAATGAAGCACTTCCTGGAAGTAGATCCTCTTTCAAACAGGCTTCATTAAAAAGAATGGCTGGCTGCGTGCCGTTCAGTTTATGTTGCGGTATCAGTCTCTCGAATGAGCTTCCATAAAATCGGAACTTCAGCTTGAAATGCGCATCAATTATTTCAGCAGTTAAAACAAACTTTTTACGTGCAGAAGATATGAGGGCCCAGAGAAAACTACTCAGAAGTCATAAAAATCCTTCAGATATGTCCTTTCGTTTCAAGTCAAAATAAATAGCGGTAATTCTAAGCCGGCGGTCTGTGGTGAGCTAGCCTATGGCAATTGACGTTTTCCTATGTTACTTTACCTGCTGAACAAGAATTTAAAATAATTTTTGGCGGTCGGTTGTCACTAAAATGTAATTGACCCTTGAAAACTGCACGTCTGTACCAGTGGGTTGCACACAGCTCAAGAATAAATTACAGTTTAGCAGCAGCCGACAGGCAAAATATTACCTTAAACTCTTGTAAAGCAAGTAAAATAACATGGGAAAACATCAATTGCCATAGTCTAACTCCACTGCACACTATTCGAAGCTTTCGTAAATGTGAAACAAAACATTACCATTTCTGCTTTCAACTGGTGGCCTCTATAGGTCGCGTGGCAGAATGGCACTGCGCGCCTCATCTGCATTTTTAAAGATTTCTGGCAAGCTTGTAGGCTCTGGCAAGAGGTAATTACTTTAAATTCTTGTTCAGCAAGTAAAATAACATAGGAAAATGTCAGTTGCCGGTCTCTCTCAGTTCTCGCCAAGAGCAGAAAACCAGCAGCTGCTGTTTCGTGAACCGAAAACTACCGCATGAGTGTTAAGGCTTAGAATCAACAGTACTAGTAATGAATGAAGTGCCTTTGGAATGGCTCCTGCTATCCATTTATTCGCCCTTTTTACGCTTGTTTTTCGTGTTCCAAATGACATAACAGGAAATACAACAATAAGGTACCCAAACCTTTTCCCAAGTTATTTACCCCACCGAAAACCCCGAATTCCCAACTGGTCCCCCTTACTGTAAGCTATTCTCTAAAGGGTTTTACCACACCCAAAACCCCGACTCCCAACGGGTCCCCTTTACCGTCTGCTACAGTTCTAAGGTAATTCACAGCTTAATTACATTTGACCGTCAAAATATTACTTTAAATTCTTGTTCAGCAGGTAAAGTTCTATACAAAACGTCAACTGTCATAGCCTAGCTCACAGCGGACAGCCGTCTTAGATCTACCTAAATAGCTAAGAATCAACCTTAATATCATACCAGTGTGATGTCATAACCAACAAATGCTTACGAGCTGCCAGTATGGCCAACAATCCATTCTGGCATAAGACCAGCTTAATGTCGACACAAAGCACTGTTGCACAAAAACGTTAGCAGAGGATAGTAGCTTGGAAAAAATGTGAAAAGTTCGTAGCCACAGAATTTAGTTTTCTAGAACCAAGAAATATCCGGGACAGATGTACAGTACTAGATCAAAAAAGTTTGTGCAAACATCAAATTAGAATTGGGCTTTGCCACTAACTCATTTGTTATACTTTCAATCCATAAAAACCTAGTATTTATTCGGATGGGAAACTGCAACCTAAATATAACATGAAATCTAGTACCAAACTAACAAATTCGTGGGCAAACACCTCTGTTCGGTCTGGCTAATATCCAAAGAATACTGGGTCTGGCTACAGTTAATAGAACTCGTTACGTCTTCAAGACTGATACAGATCTCCCACTACAGGGGTTACATCACACTGACTCCCTTTCCTATTTCCTTCAGAGTATTAACGGTTGTGTCCACTTGATCCCTTGCATTTAAATATCCACCTAAACGTTAATAAAAGGTATTAAGTCAGGAATTCCACTTATTTAAAGTGTTTGGCAACATGAGTAATGTAACAGTCGAACTTTAACACCGTAATTCTTAAATGCCCAAACATGGTGTCGTACATCACTATACCTTTATGTAATCCATTCGGTCATGTATATAATGAAAAATACTGCATCATATAAGCCCTCCTCACTTTTCCCTTTCCATACCCGCACGGAGAAAGTTCTCTATTGGCATAAACGTGGCACAAGCTACAAATTTTATCTTCACGCATGCACGGTTGAACGAAAATAAAGCTAACTTCAACATCAGATCTATTCTCAGAAACTACACCCACAAAAATTGAACGTATCCATAGAATGATATGAATAAGGTGTAGCAAACTTGTTCGCACATTACCTGGTCTCCCCTCTTTTTCCCTTTTTATTTCCGTGCGTAAACTGACGTAAACCAGACATTTACTCCGTTCACTATAAAGGAACTGGGCGCATTCGTGAATTTTATCCCTCGTAATCGAACTGGGTCTCTAACCATTCCATAAACATACCAAATCATCACTTGAAAATTTATTTTACTCAGACTTACAAGAAGGCCACGGTAAAAGATATTGTAACCACTCGGGTTTACGTACAAAGACTGAAAAAGCCTGATCTTGGCACGACATTGATTCAGAAATATCAATCGATCATACTGAGAATCATACATCACAGAGCTTGAAGCACGGTGCTGGGATATTGACACTACGAAGTCCTAAAGATAACGATGTTACGTCACTAGATTCCTGGCCTGATTTTACCTCAGGATTTAACAGATATACAAAAAATATTAACGAACCACAACAAATACACTACATACCGTTAAAACATCCGCAAAACGCTGTACGTCTTTTCAAGTAGTAGGATTTCAAGCAGTAAAATAAAGGAACTTCGTGCTTTATAAGAATTTCCCAAGCACTTGAAGCACCTTACACTTAAACTCGTCACGGTCACTTGTTAAATGACGGCGACGTCTTCCAGAGGTGGCAACTTCCTAAAGAATTACAAGGACGCCGAAACAGTGTAACGAGCGTTTGTTGGTTTTGTGTCCTTGGAAAACAAGTATTGCCATCTATGTACAGTATAAACATTTCAACAAATTGATTTATTTTGAAGCTGCAAACGGGAATACCTCCCAGAATTATACGCAACTAGATTGATTAATCAACAATGAAAAGTAATACTAATATAGCAATTTTATCCCTTACAAAATCAAGTTGAAATCATCTTCTGAGCTGAACTTATGTATACAGACTGACGATTAAAACAATGGCTGATGTATTTTTTTTTTATTTCGCTGGCGATACATCAACAAAAGTCAGGAACACTGTCGAAAAACAGAAAAGATACTGTGATGCTCACACAATGAGGCACAGTTTTACAACTTATTCAATAAAATTAAAACACACACACACACACACACACACACACACATATATATATATATATATATATATATATATATATATATATATATATATATATATATATATATATATATATATATATATATATATATATATAATATATCCTAATACTGGTTATATATATATCAGAAGGATCCTAACTATAGATTTTCTAGTAGTTTGTGAGGTAAATTGACATACTTTCATTTCTGGGGTAATAACTTGGTTAACTGATTAAAATAATTCTTTTATCGAGTGATAATCGGTTTTCTGGGGTGTGATGCATGAAAACGAGTGAAAAACGGGTATGTAAAGTATCCTAACTAGGATGCCGGGTCGCATATTACCGAGATGTATACTAGTATTGCACCAACCCCAGTTTTTTTGCCATGCACCTTGATTAGGTTAGGTTGGGTTGGGTTAGATTAAGTTAGTTTAAGTACCCTCAGAGTAATTTGGGTGTGGGAAAAGAAATGAGATTATTTTCAAGAAAATTCTATGGTTAGTTTTTACGACATGACGTCCTGCTTTTTTCAGGAAAAGGTCCCTGGCTGGTGTAATACTCGGTTACATCTCGGGAAAATGCTGGACCCCTTAACCTGATCTTGCTGTAAAGATTGGGTTTCTCACTAGAGTTCCACATCACCGTCAGATGTAAAGCCGTTGTAGTGGCTTATCCACACATTGACGACGGAAAGGAATATCAAATTCGACAGACTTGCATTAAAAATAATTATTGGAAAAACTACCTTTTACTAATTTTAGAAATCCCGGTGCTATTGAGAACTATAAAATAACTTACTTCACGACAATAAAGTTCCTATAATGGTTTTGGAGACAATAAAAAACATCTGGGAATTAACTTTCTCCAAAGATTCCAGTAAGTCAGAATACACTATAGATAACTTTGCATGGTATCGTTACATCCAAGGTCTAGTAGACTTGGTTGCATCGAACTGCATGCAAGAGTGCTTAAAGAAAACTATAAACAAATGAATAAGAGAAAATCATCATTAACGGGACTAAAGCATGACTGAAATGGGGAACTTCAAACTAAGATTAATTTATCTGTCACCTAGTTAAAAGTAGTTTTGCTGCAGAATATGTAAATTATTGACAGTGTAAAATATCGTCCCTTTATGTTTATAGAAAACTATGAATTTAATTCATAAATAAGCTATCATGAACACCTAAGCAATATGCAGTTCAAGATGGCATAGTTAAATCAACAAAATTTACTAAATACGTTGAGTTCCAGTGAGCTTTAAAAACGAATATGCACTATAGATATAATTCAATACACATTTTAGAACATTTCATCATCGCGACATACAAAAAAATAAAAATAAAAAAGAAAAAGCGTCAGCCAGAGCTTTGATATTCCTGACATAATCTTTGGGTTCTTTTTCTTCTACGCTGTTTGTTGTTGCCATCAAACCTCTTACGAATTTTGTTAAAATAAATGCAATTCGATTAATTCTGGAAACAGAATCAACACCGCATTTGCTCCATCCTCTGGGTATCGTAAAATTAACGTTTGGTTCTACTGAAAGATACAAGTAAGGTTTGCAATACAATCAAAGGAAAATATTATTGTGCTCAATACTGGAGTACTGGAAAACTGGAGCACCTGTACTACTGAAGTTTATCTTACAGCAGTTACATCATTGACATAAATGGTAGCCTGATATAATAGTAAGATAAGATACCTCTCTTCCTGGCTGTGATGGGCATGCATTCCGAAAAAGCAACGACTATAAGTACGGTTGTCTTTGTGATCTGATTTGCCAAGTAAGACAAGGATAGCAACGTTAAACCATTTCAAGTTTTTAAACTTTACCACAAATAGTATGCAGACGAATTTGAAATTAGGTAACACTCTAATTATCATAACGGAAACTCCTATGAGCCCACAATGGTCCAACATACAGTACATCATTAAAATTATTATTCTATGTTACTTTTATGCCAGTTCATTAAAGCAAAAATATAACTCAAAAAAATTGTTTTATTAAGGTGCCTTTACATAATGGTACAATTATTTTACCATCAACTTAGGATGGGGCATCACATAATACCTGTACAAGAAGATTAAAATTTTTATTTTTTGTATCATAATGCAAGTACTAATATAATAGAGAGTTAGAGTGTCCATTGATTCCATTGTGTCCATAGATCATGTGCCCCCTTCAATGATGTTTGGCCACCCATAAGTAGGCTGGTATAAACCACTCTTCCTAATTGGTCCACATGAATAAAAGTAATATGGAACAAAGATCTTATTTAGCCCTTGGGAAAAATAAATTATAACTTTAAAATTACTGGCTTAGGAAATATAAAGGTTCATATTTTCAGTTTTGCCGTTACCTGTTGAAAACAAAATATCTGTCAAAATTCAACCTTGAAGATGCATGCTACTTTATTTTCTCAATCTAGGCATATTCTGTCATTTTTTCCCTTTTCTCTCTTTTCCCATCTTCCTTTTCCTCTCTACCACTTCATTATCTTCCTTCATCTTCCAATTCTCCCACATTCTTCTTTAGCCTTCTCTTTATTAGTTCTCCTTGTCTTCCTCCTCCATTCCAAGTTCTTCTCCCATCTCTATTCCTTCCTTCCTTCTCCTTCCGTTTTCTCTTTTCTGTTCTCTTTCATCTGTTTTTCAACCTTTTCTAACTTACCACCCTCCCATTCTTTGCATTTCCATGTTTTATTTCTCCTGATTTTTAGATCCTTATTTATATTCTTAAGTTTACTTCTCTCCACTTGCTCTCCTATGTTTGATAACTGTAATTAACTGAACAATTCACTGAGTGAAGGAGACTCCTTACAAAAAAAAAAAAACCATGGTCTCTAATCAGCAACTTGGCTTTAATAAAGCTGAAAGAAGCAAAACAAATAATCCTTAGTATTCATTTGTTAGTAATAGACGTTAGTAATAAATTTCCCTGAGAAGCATTAAAAATAAAAAAGAGGTAAATATGTGGGACATGAAGACAAAAATTTCACAATTTACCCCGAATGGAATGACGCACAGAGGGAAAGAGTAGGGAAGGGGGTGTTTTGTTATTTCATTAAGATCGTGTTGATTAGGTTAGGAAGGAATCACTCAAAAATTACATGATGGGGGTCCTGCAAGGGGGGGGGGGGAGAATGGAATCTGTAATATATCACCTTACTCTAAACACTCCAATGATGCAAGTTAGATTACTCTAGCATCCCTACTTCTTTCAGATTGTTTATAAATAACCATCAAGTTCATTCAGATTGCTAGACTACTCTAGAGGACTTAACAAAATGGTTATCTTCAGTAATGAACAGCTAAAATACCAGTAAGTTCCTATTCAGTAGTGTTTCAAAACTCAAAACCTTAATATACAACAACACTATAATAACCTTATGTTACAAAAGACAATTGAGATAAAACAAAATTAATCTGTCATTATGAAAGACTATTGAAATCAAATTGTTTAAACCTTCCTCATAACTGCATGATAATTTTAACAATAAATTCAACTACTATAACATATTGTACTACATTTAAGATTAAATGAAATCTGTAGATGTCATCGTAAACTGAACTACAAAAGCAAATGCAAAACGTGAGACAGGCAAAGATTCAAGTTAGTCCATCTGAAGATGAGAGACAGTTCCTGATTTAATGTTGTACAATCAAACAGTAGAGGTCTGAGTTAAAATTTGCAGTCTTTTCCATGCAGCTTTGGCCACTGGTTGGCAGGAGCATGCATCCTCAGCGACCATCCTGAGTACTTTTCGTGAAAGTTTGCTACTGTTTTGTTCTTATAGAGGTGGTGTCACTCAGGGTTGCCCAGGAACCAATATCATATTCCAAGGGGATATTTTGTTGAGCCACATGAAGAATGTACCATCAGCGCATGTAGATTTCCACAGAGCTAATCATGCAATCCATGCCCCAGGATCTGCTGATATCTTCTGGTGTTCTCTGTATTCAACAAAACTAAATCTTGAACCTTGATAGGGCATTCTATTGAAATTTCAATGTCACACAAAGGTGAAGGGCTCGTCAGTTCAGGTTTTTGCGAACCACCAGTGTTCCACTGAATATGGCATAATTCTCCCAGAGCAACTGACTTTCGTGGTTTTTTCCTGTGCTTAGAGAGAGAGAGAGAGCAAGGCTGATGTTCCTTATGTACAGCAGTCTGGCTGGAGTGGGAGTGAATGAGGCTTCCAGATCATTGCTGCTAAGATAAGGACTGGAGTAGTTATTTATCATGGTTTTGACCACAGCTAGGACAGTTCATTTATAACAACATTAACTTCCCTGGGTATGTAGTTATGAGACCATCAAAAGACTGATTAATTATACATAAAACCCATCTTGCCAAGGTGCTTGAGGAACGATGCCCAGCTAAACAGGTGTGTGTTTCAGATTTATCAGTGAATTGTTGGCTGCAGTGAACAGGGATTTGGGGAGTCTGTAATGTGCTGCAGCCTGGTGGAATAGAGGATCTTTGATGTTGTAAGAGTTTTGCAAACAAATGAGGCTACAGCATGCATTTAGCACACATGAAGAAACATGTACCTCCATCCAATACCTTTATTGGACACACTAATGTTTACTGTAATGTCCAGTCTTGCACACTAGAGGGGCTTCATAAGCTATACTCTCCCCTTCGGCAAAGGAGGAAATCCCAAAGATTGGAAGGGACATTCTGCAAACATCTGCACAGCATGAACAGATTGGGATGCTGCAAATGGATTGTTACATATGAATTGGCCAGAATCTACTAATTTTTTATGATGAAAAGAGAGCTTGACTCCACAGTGGAGGTGCAGCTCGTAACAATGGTTGATGAACAGCTTCCACAAGTGTGTTTATGGTCCACATGGAAGGAGTAGATTGTGTAAGGTTCCATATCTGCATTCTGCAGTTGTCCTAAGCAGGGTATCTGTCCATCCTTCATGAGTTGTTTTTCATTTGCAATAATCAAGAGACACAAGGGGAAGGGGACAGAAGTGAAGTGGTCTACTGTGGTGGTATTGCCTGTAACTGCATCTAGATGAGCGGTATCTAAAGTGGATCAGTTGCCTTGAATTTGGTGGATGGACTTGGCACTAAAATTGCGTCATTTGTTCTACAAACCATATGGCCCTTCTCAAGGAGAATGCCTTAAAATCACTACTGTTGCCCTGGTAGGGGCCTTGAATGCATCCTGTTTCTTTTAAAGTCCTTCTTAGATGAGCCAGTGAGAGCCTCAGTACCAAAGTAGATCTTCAGTAGTCTTGCTGCAGAACCATCAGATCCATTATTAGGAGGTCAACTGGGTTTTCTTAAATGAGGAGTTAGTGAATGGCAATATGTTTCTTCAGAATATTGTAAACTCCTTGATTCACTAGTACTAAACCAAATAAAAATTTACCTGACTCTCCAGAGCTGGCTCTTGAACAAATTTAACTGTGTGTGTGTGTAAGTGCACATACAATCTGGCTACATTAGTGATAGCCAAGAGCTCCAATAAGGGTACCACAGGAAATGATAGGGCAGCCCCTTGCCACTGATGCATAGGTCCAGTCTTATCCAAGTAAGTAAGTGCACCCTCCCTGGGCACTAGGTGAGGCACTGATAAGGATAACAGATCTATTTATCACAAGGCTGCATGGAAGGTATGGATTTCACCCAGCCCTTGGTACTGCAGGAATGGGGCTGAATTTCTCCATGATGTATTTGCTCAGAGGTTTGTCCTATGAAGAATTAGCCCTCCAAATTTCCTGGATTAGGAGTTGTCCCTGAGTTGCAAGGATGCTGAGTTAACAATGGATTGAAGAAGCAACAAAAACTTCTCCTCATGAGTGGCTTTGGGGCGTTTGAAGGCAGAATGCTGTAGGTTCAAGTAGATTAATATTAAGAATCCTTTCCATCCCATGTCGTCTTCAAAGCAAAACATTAATGAGTAACTATGTTATCCTAACTAATGAATACAGTAACAACCAAACAGAAAGGGTTCAAAATAAACAAGTTAAAAATGCGGCTAAGTTTCTTCGGTGCAATCGAGTTTTCTGTACAGCCGCTACAGCGTATAATCAAGGCCACCGAAAATAGATCTATCTTTCGGTGGTCTCAGTATAATTCATAGAATGTCAATCGCGGGGGTGGCGATCTCCCTGCCGAGTGTGTGACCTTGGGCAGCCATACTGAAAGGTCTCGGTCCAGCTCATAGTACTATACTTTATTATTATTATTATTATTATTATTATTATTATTATTATTATTATTATTATTATTATTATTATTATTATTATTATTATTATTATTACTATTATTATTATCTTATTACTATTAATATTTTTACTATTGTTATTATAATTATTATTGTTGCTGTTATTATTATTATGATTGTTATTATCATTAATTATTATAACTTGACCCAATTTCACAGAGAAAAATTACCTTACAAAAACAGGTTGGCCTAAGCACTCCAACCATTGTGGTCAAGGCCAAAGCATCTGCTCTTGGATTTAAGCAGTGTTTAGCATAAATGGTTCCTGTAAATTCCAGGACTCTCTTTGCATACAGTCACTAAACACTAACTAAACAGTAATGTACAGTCACTAAACACTAACTAAACGGTAATGTACAATCACTTAACACTAACATTCACAATACACTTACACTCACTAAACACTCACACTTACTTTACACTCACACTCACTAAACACACATTTACATAACACTCACTCACCCTCACTTAAACACTCACACTTACTATTCACTCAAACTAAATAACACTAAACACTCACTGAATACTAAACACTCACTAGGCACTCACCATACACTAAACTCTCACTAAACACTCATAAAACACTAAACAGTCACTAAATACTCACTGTACCCCAAATGCTCAGTAAACACTCACTAAACACTCACTTAATCCTAAACATTTATTAAACATTAAACACTCAATAAGCATACACTAAGCACTCACCATCACTAAAAGTTCACTAAGTACTCACTATACACTATCACTCACTAAACCCTAAACATGCATTAAACACTAAATACTCACTAAACCCTAAATGCTCATTAAATCCCTAAACACTCGTTAAACATTAAACAGTCAATGAACATTCATAATCACTCATTAAACAGTCGCGAAACACTTACACACTAAACGTTCACTAAACACTAATCTTCACAAGACATTCATTAAACACTCACTAAACATTCACTGAATACTTACTAAACATTCATGAAACACTAACATTCACTAAACCCTAAAGACTCACTAAACATTCACTGAATATGTAAAAACTAAACATTCACTAAACATTAACATTCATTAAACTTTCACTAAACCCTAAGCACTCACTAAACACAAACTAAATATTCATAAAGCCCTAAACACTCACTAAACATTCACTGAATGCTTACACACTAAACATTCAGAAAATGCTAACATTCACAAAACATTCATTAAACCCTAAAAACTCACTAAACATTCACTGAATACTTACACATTAAACATTCACTAAACCCTAAACACTAACTAAACATTCACTGAATACTTACAAACTAAACATTCACTAAACTAACATTCACAAGACATTCACTAAACATTCACTGCATACTTACACACTAAACATTCACTAACATTCACAAAACATTCACTAAACCTTCACTGAATACTTACACATTAAACACTAACATTCACAAAACATTCACTAAACCCTAAACACTCACTAAACATTCACTAACATTCACAAAATATTCACTAAACCCTAAACACTTAGTAAACATTCACTGAATACTTACACAATAAACATTCACTAACATTCGCTAAACCTTAAAGACTCACTAAACATTCACTGAATACTTACACACGAAACTTTCACTAACATTCACAAATCATTCACTAAACCCTAAACTAAACACTCACTAAACACTTGCTCATAAACATTCACTAAACACTCACTCACTAAACTGTAAATATTCGCTGCACACTTACTCATTAAACATTAACGATAGAAAAATTTCTCAATCGCGCTAAGCCCCTGGTCAATTTGTGGGTTACCAGAACTTTAAAGATGGCTGCAATTCTTTGCAGAGCCACCCTGGTGGAAGACCATCGAACTACGTAATGATGGTATAGAGATCACAACTAAAGGTATATAGCCTCTATGTTCCAAGTGGATCTTGTCCAGATCATTCTTGTCATCCCTGGGGTGACAGTAGGGAATCTGGGATTTCCAAAGGTTTCTGGGAATTCCCAAGGCCTCTATGTTCCAAGTGGATCTTGTCCAGATCATTCTTGTCATCCCTGGGGTGACAGTAGGGAATCTGGAAATTCCAAAGGTTTCTGAGAATTCCCGAGGCATCTGGGGCTTCCAAAGGCCAAGACAATTTCCAGGCTCTGTAGCCTTTGGATTTCTTGCACAATACTAAAGAACAGAGTTTTATGGAGAAGAAATTAGATATGAAAGGCTTTGAAGATTTCTTAAGGGGAAGTCCACATTTTTGGAGATGAATAAGCCCACATTCTTGGAGATGAATTCCGGAGGCTTCTGGGGCCTCTCCAAGAATGCTTCAGGAGGTAAAGACTGCTTCAAAAGATCCTGGAGTCGTGAAGGCGTCTTCAAAAATACCCAGAATTCTTCTCTCATCATCGGGAGATATCTAAGTATATTAGTAATAGGGAATCCCATAAGATTATAGAAGACGACTCGTTAAAGTAAAGAAACTGCTTATGTGTCAGAAAAAGAACTGTAAGTAATGGTTAACTCAATGTTAAAACAATCTAAAACCTTCGGGATTTTCCTTGAAGACATTTTGGAATCCTTCAGTCTCCAGCTCCTGGAAGAACGAGATAAATGCCACTCAGACATGTACCAAATTCCAAAAACTCCAGGAACAATCTCCGAGATGCTTCAAATCATCTGGAAGCCTTCAGAGAGAGCAAGTGTCATATTTGAAAAGCTGGGTTAGAGAAAGCAACCAGTATGGAGAAGGGAAGGGTCCAACCCAGAGGCTGCTTCCTTGGAGGAAGGTAGGTATCCTGCCAGGCTGGGGAAGCGGGCCTGGAGAGGGCCCAAGCCTCTCAAGGATGGGCCCCAAAAGCCCCCAAGGCTCGCCAGCCTTTTGAGGGCAGATTTGAAGGGAAGGGTCCGACCCAGAGGCTGCTTCCTCGGAGGAAGGCAGGTATCCTGCCAGGCTGGGGAAGTGGGCCTGGAGAGGGCCCAGGAACTTCAAGGATAAGGCCCAAAAGCCCCCAAGGCTCGCCAGTCCCTTGAGGGCAGCCTTGAAGGGAAGGGTCCAACCCAGAGACTGCTTCCTCAGAGGAAAGCAGGTATCCTGCCAAGCTGGGGAAGCGGGCCTGGAGAGGGCCTAAGAACTTCAAGGATGAGGCCCAAAAGCCCCATGGCTCGCCAGTCCCTTGAGGGCAGCCTTGAAGGGAAGGGTCCAACCCAGAGTCTGCTTCCTCGGAGGAAGGTAGGTAAGCTGCCATGCTAGGGAAGCAGGCCTGGAGAGGGCCCAAGAACTTCAAGGATGAGGCCCAAAAGCCCCCAAGTCTCGCCAGTCCCTTGAGGGCAGCCTTGAAGGGAAGGGTCCAACCCAGAGCTGCTTCCTCGGAGGAAGGCAGGTATTCTGCCAGGCTGGGGAAGTGGGCCTGGAGAGAGCCCAATAACTTCAAGGATGGGCCCTAAAAGCCACCAAGACTCGCCAGTCTCTTGAGGGTAGCCTTGAAGGGAAGGGTCCGACCCAGAGGCTGCTTTCTTAGAGGAAGCCAGGTATCATGTTGCATCATGTTCCAGGGCATTGCAGTCTTCTGGGCCCATTCGACGGGGCTGGCTAGATAATGGGTGTGGGGGGACTCCCGTGGGCAACACCCATCCTCCATCAGATCCCGTCGAAAGGACCCAGAAGATGGCAGCACCTCCGGAGCGACACACAGCAGAGTCAACAGGAGGCTAGTCAGAATCCTCCACAGACCTGCTTAACTTTGGGGGGTTGTTCCTCCTGCTTTGTTTCTTCTTCGTCTGGACTACCTCTTTTTCCTTCCAACCCCCAGTTCGGCAGAGCGGTTCTCTTTCATTGTTGAGGTTTTCCTTCGATGAGACAATTTGCGGTTCCTTCTCAGCCAAGTTCTGTTGGAGCGATTGAGTTCGATCGTCCAGCTTCTGGACCTTCTGGACACCTAATTTATCCCTCTGGGCCTCTTTTCCAAGACTGTTGTCAAGAGCGCCACTTCTTGCTCAAGGAACATGAATTTCTTGGCGTGAGGCTCGCTGGTGTCCTCACAGCTCTTTCCTCATCTTCTTTCTCTGCGAGTCATGGGCCTTCAACTTTTCCTCGAGATAAGACTGTAGACCTTATTCACATTTTTCATCTTCCAGTTCGAGTATTTTTCCTTTGTTCTTTTCAAGTTCCGTTTCTTGGTGAGCGAGGAAGTACTTCAGTTGTTCAATACCCTTTTATTTATTAATCATGGCGTCCTCCCATTCTTCACTTTTCTTATTTACGCATTAGTTATTCGAGGAAAAGTCTTATTTTTACTTTCAATTTTCCTTATTTCCCGAGCATCAACAAGAGCTTTCCGAAGTTCTTCAACACAGGACCATCCTTTCATTAACTCCTTCTCTAAATCCTCATTCTTTTGGTTATGAAATTCTTCCTTCAGAATGGTGTCATCATTTTCAGTGTGGTTGTTCCACTTCCTGAGAGCAGACTTAACCATATTGGCCTCTCCATGTAGATGGCTCGTCAGTCCTCGAAAAACATTTTTAACAATATCTTGTCCAAAGTTTTAAACTCCCCATGTTTCCAATACTGGAATTATGGTTACCTTTTCTTCTACTTCTTCAAAGCATATAATTTTACTTACAGATTCTAACGGAAACTGGAATAAAAATGGGAGAAAAAGACATTTCCAAAATAAGTTTTGAGAAAAGTGTTGAAGTCTTCAGTCCAGGCGAAACAAGATTCCAGAGGAAAAGAATTTGTATCTTGTACATGTTTCTAGAAATGTTCTCAGAAACTAGACTCGAAAAATAATGACCAGACCTAAAATTACTTAATTATTGGTGTCTCATTAAATCTGCTTTATAAACCATGAATAAAATCGTTAAGAGCATCATATCTATGCATAAAAAATGGAAATAATAAAGTATTGGCATTTTACCTTATATAAACGCTCATATTCATTCTTATTCATTCATACATACACACACACAAAATATATATATAATATATATATATATATATATATATATATATATATATATATATATATATATATATATATATATATATATATATAGTATATATATATATATATATATATATACAGTATATATATGGATATATATATATATATACTGGGCCATACAAATAGATATATAACCTATATATATATATATATATATATTACCTATATAATATAATATATATATATACAGTATATATTCCCCATATATACTCAGCATATGATAATGGACAACATTTCATATATATTATCCCTATGATGAATAATATATAAATCATATATACACAATCACAGTATAACATAAATAAATTTCTATATATATCGGGATCGATACCCAGTACTGTATATGGATATATATATATATATATATATATATATATATATACAGCCATATAAAATATAAGTCGATATATATATATAACTGTATAATATACCTATATATATATATATATATATACCATATATATATATATATATATATATATATATGACCCAATGGACATATATTTCATATATAATTATCCTTCTGATATATATATATATATATATCATCATATATATATCACGTGTGGAACATAAATATATTTACTGACTATATCGGGATCGATACCCATATCTCTATATGGAAAGTATATATATTACCCATATATATACAAAAAAAAACGCCCTTGCTTTCCATATATATATATATATATATATATACGTAGTCAGAAATATATATCTATTCCATACGTGATTGTATATTGATATTTCATCTTATTCATATATATATATATATATATGTTGTCCATTATATATATAGTATATATATATGGGGAAAATATATGGTATATATATATATTACTGTAGGTATATATATATATATAGTATATACAGGTTCCGATATATATTTGTATGGCCCAGTATATATATATATGCTATCCACCTATATATATATCCCGACGTGAGTATAAATACATATATATATATATTGTATATGATTTATATATTATTCATAGATATATATATATATATAAATGTTGTCCATTGGGTATTATGAGTCGGGAAGTTGGATATAATATATATATATATATACAGTATGTATATATATATATATATATATATATATATATTATATAGTTATATATATATATATTTATTGTATATATATATATAACGCATACATACATTCCACCTACATACATACATACACATACATATAGTCACATATTTATTTCTATTCCACATTATACATGTATATATATTTGTATACTGTGTATATATATATATATATATATATATATATATATATATATATATATATATATATATTTATATATGTGTATATATATATACATAACATAAATATATATATGCACATACATATATATATACATATATATATATATATATATATATATATATATATATATATATATATATATATATATATATATATATATATATAAATATATGTATATATATATACTTTTGTATATATATATATATATATCATATAGCTGTATATATATATATATAATCAAGGGGTCATCTATAAATGTATATATAATCACACTATTATTTATATAATGTCACATTCCATCATAAGGTAAATATAAAAGACACTATTCTGTCTTATATATATATATATATATATATATATATATATATATATATATATATATATATATATATATTTATATTTGTGTATATATACGTGTATAAGGGTCATATAGCTGTAGGCTTCTTAGTATGCAATCAAGGGGGTCATCTATATAATATACGTATAATCACACTATTATTTATATATGATGTATTACATCATCAATGTAAAATTTTAAAAGACACTATTCTTATATATATATATATATATATATATATATATATATATATATATATATATATATATATATATATATATATATATATAGATAGAGAGAGAGATAGAGAGATAGATATATATAGAGAGAGAGAGAGAGAGAGAGATATTATTGTATATATGTATGTATGTGCAGATATATATATATATAAATTTTATATATATATATATATATATATATATATATATATATATATATATATATATATATATATATATATATATATATATATATATCTAGCAGACTCAGTGCACATTAAATTGTAGTCAAGGGCACGAATACTCTGGCGATTCACACTTCCTATATTGCTTCCTAAGTTTCGTGATTCATAATCACATCAATAGTGAGTTCTATGGAAAATCAAATAAATAAATAAAAGTACTGAGCTGCTAAAACTGAACTACGTTAAAATATTGATCACTAAAAATCTATAAAGGCTGTTCAAAATTACACACACTAGAGCACACAAAAATACACACACACAAAGCATAAAATCACGTTACATACTGACACATGGTTATACAAGATCACATTAAAAATAGCAAAATCACAAAACACGCCAAATAAATAAAAAAAATTAAAATTGTTTAATTTTGAGAAGATTTTCAAAGAATGGAGAAACAAACTAAGACAGTAATATACTTATATAAAAAGCAGAAGCCGTTAATCTTACAACGCAAACGACAGAACCACACTAACAGTAAAAGCAAAATATTTGAAAAAAAAAGCAAAAGATCAGAGGTACAAATAGTAATGAGCTATGACAGAAACAATGAATAGAGGCAGTTTGAGTGTTTAATGAGGGAACCCGTAGTTTAATATTTAACGACTCAAGTATCTGAAGTTTTTGTTGGTTCTGTGCTTGGCCAATAACTTTAAAATCTTCGTAATCTATATGCGTTTTGCACTTGTGGCATTTCTTACACAGGTTAGATCTGGATCCACTTCTGTAACCCGCTTATGGGAGTCGGCCCTGACCCTGAGAAGCCGCCTGGTAGATCCGACATATGTTCCCAGACTACATCTGGGGTAAGTATATTCATAAACAACACCAGACGACATCAAAGGGTCAAAGCCGATCTTTAAACCTGAAGAGCGAGCAGATTGTCTTTGGATTTTTTGGGATGAGTTTGATGTCAATGGCCGCAAAGTTCTTCTGAACGATCCTAATGAAATCCTTTCTAAAGCTATCATGTAAAAATGGGAAAACGGCGTATATAGGAAGTTTAGGGACATTAAAGTTTACTATGGGGTTGAATGATTTGTTCAGTAGTCTGGAAAGAATTCTATGGAAAGTTTTGTTTGGAAAGCAATTATTATTAAACTATTGTTGCAGGAAAAGGATTTCTTCATGAAAAAGGGCCCAACTAGAAGTGAGAGTTAAAGCACGGTGTCTGAGTGTGGACCGAGTTCAGTTTGAAATTAGAAAAGCAGAAGCTATAAAAGTTTGACCCAAGACCAGTGAAAGTTCTTCTTCTAAATTTAGTAGTATTGAAACGGCCATTTTCTTTGAAAAACAAAACAGCTAAAAAGGCCAGTTTAGAATTCTGTTCCTTCTCCAAGGTAAAAGTGATGGTGCTGAGACAGGTATTGCCAAATCATGAAATCAGTCGGAAACGTTTTCTTATTTAAAAAGAGCAAACGTATCGTCTACATATCGAGAATAAAAAAAAGAGGGCGATAGGCCAAGGGGCATTCTTCAAGGATGTGCTATTCCAGGAACACATAAAAATGTCCGCAAAGGTTGGTCCTAGTGGCTTTCTATTTGTTTAAACAGTTTTCTATTAAATACAAAGGCCGTGTCCAGCACTGCTAGTTCTAAGAGTGATTTAAAAAAAGTTATTAAATAAAAATAAATAAATAAAAATAAGCAAATAAAAATAAAAAAAAATAGAAATAAATAAAAATAAATAAAAACTAATAAATGAAAATAAAAAATAAAAAGAAAATAAAATAAAAATATAAATAAAAATAAATAATATAAATAAATAAAGTAATAAATTAATAAATAAAAATAAAAATAAAATAAAGATAAATAAAATAAAAAATAAAAATAAATGAAAAATAAAAATAAATAAAAATAAAAATAATACATAAATAAAAAATAAATAAAAATAAAAAGTAAATAAAAATTAATAAAAATAAATAAATAGAAAAATTAATAAACTAAAATAAATAAAAATAAACGAATAAAAACAAATAAAAATTTTAAAAAAGAAGAAAAAACAAAAAATAAATAAATAAAAATAAAAAATAAATAAATAAAATAAAAATAAATACAAAAATAAATAAAAATAAATAAATAAAAATAAATAAAAAATTAAAAATAAAAATAAATAAAAATTTATAAATAAATAAATTACAATAAACAGATAACTAAAAAAATAACTAAATAAATCAATAAAAATAACTAAATAAGTAAATAAAAAATAAAGACAACTAAAATAAATATAAATAAAAATAAATTAAAAAATAAAAATAAATGATTAAAAATAATAAAAAAATAAAAATAAAACATAAAATAAAATAAAAATAAATATAAATAAATAAATTATAAATAAATAAAAATAAATATATATATAAAAAATAAAAATAAAAATAACTAAAAAAAGGAAATAATAAAATTAAATAAATAAAAATTAAATAAATGAAAGATGAATAAATAAGATTATTAAAATTTTAAAAATTAAGAAAAAAATAAAAAAGAAAAAAATTAAAAAATCCGAAAATAAAAAATAAAAAGCAAAATAGAAAAATTATATAAATATAAAAAAATAAAATAGTAAAAATAAAACACTAAAAATATAAATAATTAAAATAAAAAATAAAAGACAAAGATAAAATAAAAAACTAAAACAAAAAATAAAAAATAAAAACAATAAAAATACATAAAATATAAATATAAACTAAAAAATTTAATATAAAAATAATTTAATAAACAAATAGATAATTAAAAATAAAAAAAATTATAAAATAAAAAAATATAAAAATTAAAAAATAATAAAGACATAAAATAAATAACAGTAAATAAATAAAAATAAGGAATGAATAAATAAAAATAAAAATATACATAAATAAAAATTTATAAATAAAAATTAAATAAGAAATAAGTAAATAAATATTATTGTAATAAATAAAAATAAATAAATAAAAAGAAATAAGTAACAATAAATAAATAAATGAATAAAAATAAATGAATAAAATTAAATAAAAATAAACAAATAAAAATATAAATAAATAAAAATAAATAAATAAAAAATAAAAAAAATAAATATAAATAAAAATCAATAAAAATAAAGTTAATAAAAAATTAAAAAATTAAATTCTGTAAAACAAAAAAAGTTACTATAAATAAATACAAATAAAAAATTAAATTAAATAAAAATAAAAATAATTAATAATGAATAAATAAATGAAAGAATAAATAAAATAAATAAATAAATGAACAATAAAATAAAAAAATAAAAAAAATAAATAATTAATGATGAAACAAATAAATAAAAAAATGAAATAAAATAGCAAATAAAGATAACAATAAATAAAAAGAAATAATTAAAAATATAATGATTTAATAAAAAATATATAAAAATATATGATAAAAAATTGAATTAAAAATTTATAAATATATCAATAAATAAAAATAAATAATTAAACAAAAGTTATTATAAATAAATAAATAAAAAATAAAAAATAAAAAAGAATAGAAATAAAAATAAAAATAGAAATAAAAATAAGTAAATAAAAAATATGAATAAAAAAAATAAAAATAAAAATACGTAAATAAAAAAATATAAATAAAAAATATATATATTAAAT